>NC_051213.1:19872447-20054947 GCF_015220715.1 Pygocentrus nattereri
TCTAGGAATAGCATAGGGAAGAAGAAGGGAAAATAAGATTCAAAAACTGGAGTTCAAAAATTATTAAAGGATATAGAAAAATGGGACTTCATTCAAGCTCCACTCAGATCACAAAGCATCCACCAGTGTTTCTGTCCTTCCTTTCACTAAGACAACACTATGATGATGAGTCTGAAGGGATGTGTAGATGTCAAGAAGCTGATAATGAGAAAGAAAAGGGAATAGACAAAAAGAAAGGATGTTGCAAAACACCAGACCTGTTGGTATTGTCAGAAGAATGGACTGACCACCGCAGGGTCCAGACCAAAACATCACTGAATGTGTTTGGGATTTCTTTAATCTTTATAAGCGGAGAATGTAACCAACATCTAAGACTGAACTTTGGAGATATGGAAAAATATTCTTGCAGATTTCCTTGAAAAATTAAAAGCAAGTCTCCTAAAAAGAATGGAAGCTACAATAAAGGGATGGACACACTAAATTCTGAAAAAGTTGATATTATATTTGTGTGTGTATATATATATATATATATATATATATATATATATATATATGTTTGTTGGGGTTTCTGTATAATTATCTGTTAAGCATAGTTTTTTATGCTGAATAATGAATAACTTGTACTTAATATCTGTTTTACTGGAAATAAATGAAGAATGGTCTCTCACTATTCCACAGTTCTGCATGTACATAAAAAATATCTGTTCTCAGCCACAATTCCCATTTGTGCATCCATAATTAAGTGGAATGCTTTATAGAGCACTGAAAACATCAACCCAAAATGTAAAGGGGTCACAGGTGGGTTATCACTGGGTAGAAGATTCTCGATTGTACTGCTATGCTGTTCACATAGTTCACATCTCTCTTACTCCCCCTCTCTTTACACATACACATGTTGAGAAGGAAATATAGGTCAGTGGAACCACCTTGACTACACTAAAACTTAGCTGAATCAGCAAACAGAGGCAGATGCTGGCTGTAGCATTGTGCATATCAAGCAGTAGTGAGCTGCAAGGCCTCTTATAGCTGCATAATATACCCTCCAAGCCATACTCCATTAGCTGATTAAGGCAGAAAAACAGTCACAATACAGTCATCACACAGTACAGCAAGACAAACCACAGAATTCTATGGCATAAGCCATAGCATCTTCAGTGCTCCTGGAAATAAATGGAACAAAACCATGTTGTAGTTCAAACACAGTGCTGTTCTTAATGTCAAACTATTTGGCACACTCAAAGAGAGGCAAGCACTGTTAGGGTTAAGCAGGGATGCAATTTCAGCGACACAAAGTCCAATCTAGAGAGGCAGATTAAAAATGGCTCTTGTGCTTGGAAATGGCCTCCTAAGCTTATTCAAGTGTAGCGCACGTCAAATGAGCAACAGAAAGAATTGGAAATAGAAGGTGATACTGAAGTTTAAATAATGAATGCATACAAATGGAGGCCAGATCATTTTTTGTTGGATATATTTAGAAGCTCAAAGCGCGGGAGATACCTCAGCAAGCATTGCTGACAATGAATGCCTACAAACCAACTCATTACAGAGTAAAAATTCAGCTTAGCTTATTACTTAGCATCTTTGGGAGGTGACAGTCAGAGATGTAAGTGGTCACATGAGAAAGGGGTTCCATCGCAAAAACACAGGGTTTAGGGAGCACTAAAACCTTCTGTTGAGGGCAGCTTTTTGATGAGTCTGCATAATATAGCAACCTGCCATTTTCTCTTACCATCAAAAAAAATACCATCAAAAAAAATCTGTGAAATTCATGTCCATTTACATGAGAGTGCTGGCACAGGCCACTGCCTTTAATGTGTTTAATACTCCTTATGCCTCTATTCTGTATGTTCCACTGCACCATATATGCTCTATTTCCTTAGTAGGTCAGATGGATGAGGACTGTACAGATGAAGACTGCACCTCCAGCAAAGCACTGGCTAATACACCCAAGAGGAACAAGTGTTACTATAGTGATAGTAAGCCTACTCATCCCATTATAGAGCAGACTCTGCCATGTATCAGAGCATGACATCATAGTGTCTCAGTGACCACATCTATGCCTTAACGTCAAAGTGCCCCTTCCTTCTAGTTAAGATATGCTGCTATGCAGTAAATAAAAGGGCAATTTTTTTTTTAGTCTGACAACAAAGCCTCAGTGCACATTGACCAAGTGAGGCAAACATGAGGCGGCTGGGGTTCAGGATAAAGACTCTGACCCACTTTAATTAAAAACGAGAGACCTCATTACTTTTTTATCCATCTTATCTTGAGCCCTTCAGGCACCACTGCATTTGATGCCAAAGTTGACTTATTTGAATAAGCCTGTTCTCACAGAAAACGTTCATGGAAAAATAACGATACGGCATGCTTGTTCATGAGTAACTTTTGCTCCCAAACTGTCTCACCGCCTGTAATGCAAGGTGAATACTGATGTATGTGACTCATTTTGCTTTCAGTTTTTCAAAGCTTTCAAAGCGCCCAACTCTGTGGGGAACCAAGCTGCACAGTCCAAAGCTGCCAAAAAGAAAATAATCTCATTTCAGAGCAAAACAGAAACGGGATCATTGCAGATTGCTTTACAGCAGGCTTTGAAGGTAGATATTTCCAAAAGCCCCCCTCCCCCCTTTATACAACATATAAAAATATGTTAAAAAAATATGTTACAGAAATGTGACAACTAAAATAATGAATGCACACCTATCGATTTTCCTGAAAAAGGCTCCACTGTAGAAACAGCCCGTCTGAGTCTAATGACACTATATTGCAATAGGAGAAGCAGATGGAAGTCATAGTTTTTTGGTATCATAATAACCAAAGAAGCCATTCACTGTAGTCTCCCTCAGTGAAAAGCCAGTCATAACAGAAGACCAACGGGAACCCACCTCAACGAAATAGAAGCACGGCAGCAAAGTAACGCTGTCCTTAGTCATCCTCTCCTTCAGTCTTTCTCGCGCAGACATGGCTCTTGCTTTCCTTCACCCCAGTCCGAGAAGAATCCCGGCTAACTTGTAGCCTTTTAATGCACCGCGACCACCTTCCCCACACGACTCGAGGAGACTGAAACAGCTGCCGCTCGCTCCATAAGGATGGAGGGACCTAAATGACAGCGACCACTAGAAAGTCTCCACCTTTTACGATACGTATGGGCATCGCCGAGCAGCGCTTACAGTCTCATTTGCACAATACAGGCGCCAAAATGCCGGAGGAGGAAAACTGATTTATGGGGTACAGAGCGGCTCCCTCGTGCTGATGCGCAAGCGCAGGTCAACTACGGCGCGTCCGATCTCACGTTATCAATATGTGGAATGGACACTGATATATACTGAATAAACTTTGATATATATTGAATGAAAGTCGCTGTTGAAGGGTTGAGGATGGCCAATAAAAACTGGGCATCAATAAATGGGCATTAACAAACTCCAGGTGGAGCTTTCTGGAGAATTCTGATAAAGTGACCAGTATGTATACACAGTGATCCCTTGGACAGAGTGATCTGAGAGTGGCTGATATATAATGTGAAGCTACAGATGGGTGGAGCTTCAATATGTATGTAATTTGATATGGTGCAGAAGAAGAGCCAGATGAGGCCATCATTTCTGTTTGAGAAATGCTCTTTTATTGAGACCAAGGGAAACAATGCCATTTGAAAAGCAGCTGAAAACTGAAGTAGGTCACTCCTACCCCTACCCTGTTTGTTGTTTGGACGTTTGGCTTGCCATATATATATATATACACACATACATACACATACCCTCACCGGCCACTTTATTAGGTACACCTAGTAAAAGGTTGGACCCCCTTTTGCCTTCAGAATTGCCTTAATTCTTCATGGCATACTTTCAACAAGGTGTTGGAAATATTCCTCAGAGATTTTGGTCCATATTGACATGATAGCGTCACACAGTTGCTGCACATCTATGATACAAATCTCCCTGGAAATAGCCATCAGAAGATTGGTACACTGTGGTCATAAAGGATGGACATGGTCAGCAACAATACTCAGGTAGGCTGTGGCATTTAAACGATGCTTAATTGGTACTAAGGGGCCCAAAGTGTGCCCAGAAAATATCCCCCACACCATTACACCACCACCATCAGCCTGAACCGTTGATGCAACGCAGGATGGATCCATGCTTTCATGTTGTTTACGCCAAATTCTGACCCTACCATCTGAACGTCGCAGCTGAAATCGAGACTCGTCAGACCAGGCAACATTTTTCCAATCTTCTATTGTCCAATTTTGGTGAGCCCACGCGAATTGTAGTCTCAGTTTCCTGTTCTTAGCTGACAGAAGTGGCAGCCAGTGTGGTCTTTTGCTGCTGTAGCCCATCTTCTTCAAGGTCCAACGTATTGTGCATTCAGAGATGGTATTCTGCATTCCTGGATGTAATAAGTGGTTATTTGAGTGGTTATATCTTGAAACAGTCTGCCCATTGTCCTCTGACCTCTCACATCAACAGGGCATTTTTGTCCACACAACTGCCGCTCACTGGATATTTTCTCTTTTTCGGACCGTTCTCTGTAAACCCTAGAGATGGTTGTGTGTGAAAATCCCAGCAGATCAGCAGTTTCTGAAATACTTAGACCAGCCCGTCTGGCACCAACAACCATGCCACGTTCAAAGTCACTTAAATCACCTTTCCCCATTCTGATGCTCAGTCTGCACTTCAGCAAGTTGTCTTGACCACCTCTACATGCCTAAATGCATTGAGTTGTGTCCATGTGATTGGCTGATTAGTTATTTGTTTTAACAAGGAATTGAACCTAGTAAAGTGGCCAGTCAGTGTATATACTGTTGCTAATACAGTAAAATGAAAAAAGCATAATTGAATAAAGCATAAAGAATAAATGTAGCATATGTGTAATACTAATGTATTTTCTTGTTTGCTTTTTTTAGAATATATGTGTACTGTCCTACTGTCCTATAGTATTAGTAACTAATTTTACTGGAAGATTCTTGGGAATCTGGTAGAAATTACGGTAGCCTGGATCTTTTAGTTGTTTAAGTAGTAAAAGTGTGAGCACATTTTTCATAACACTGTAACATTTAAATAGCAATTAGAGTTGTTTAAATATTTAAAGTGTGAGCACTTTCAGACCAAGGGGAAAATTATTGCCCGAAGTCCTGTCCAGTCATTTGCAAAGGGAGGCTGCCCAGATTCTGTTCCTAACCAACGTATATATTTGTATGTCATTAACTTGCAGAAAGTTGGTTTAAGGTCAAGACTGAATGAAAATTTTCATGCACCATTATACACGTGTTCTTAATGCCACCCTGGTCCAGATACCCCATAGGTGCCATCACAACATTCCACCAAAAGGATTAATTGTGGGTTTGGAATTTTAAATTATAGTTGTTTCCACTAAAATCTAAGAAACAACATTTCCTCGTAAATGGTTCCTTAATAACACGCTTTTTGAGTTATTTTTTTTCATTATTATTTTGAATCTAAAGGGACACTCAAACATAGATCAAACACTTCAAGATTGCTTCTCTTCCTGTCAGACCAAAGTTGTAATATTCAGAATAGTATATGCTTTCATATTATGCTCTATTGAATATAGCAAGTGATATATGATATAATAATTTCCATCTGGGGCAAATTTAATGAATCCTTTAGTCTAAGTGTTAAATGCATTTTTAAGTCGCATAATAGGGACAGAATACAATAATGAGATTACACTGCTAACATTATAGCTGTGATACAGCTTAGTGAATGCAGTGGTGAATAATTGTGATGTGACGTATGGTGAAAGAGGCAAGCGTGCATAGATGTCAGACTGTCAGACCATAAGAATGCCTTAACAGTTTAGTCATCCTGAAGAACATCTGAAATTGGTTAGAAAGCTCAACACTCAATATTCCTATGATTAGTTAGGGCATTCAGACAATATGCTAATGACTAACAACCTTCAATCCAGTGACCAAGGAGGCTAAATCACTTCAGAATGGGTCTAGGGGGGATGGGGGGGGTGGGAGGGGGGTGAAACCCTTCACGCAGGTTTAGAAAGGATTCTCAAACTTGTTATGTTATAGCAGCAAAACTTGGGGATTTGTCCCTTCAGTGGTAGAGGGAGAAACAGGCCTGACTGAAACAATCATTTTTAATCCTTTATGAAGCACAAAGGGTAAGGTCGGTACCCTGGCCCACACCTGAAACTCTAGGTAGTTACATAAAGACTGGCTGGTTCCTAAATCCACTCTCAGATTTGGTTTCTTCCTGAAACCGCAAGAACAGGTGTGGTGTAGGTGTCCTGTAAACAGATATATCACGGAGAAACAGTATAGGGACTGAAAAGGATGCTTTATCTTTGTTCCACCCGAATTCCGACACACGCCCGCCTCCTCCGCGGGGATTGGCTTAGAGGTAAATCATGTAGATTACTAGTCCTACAAGTTTGAACTTCTACTCAGTACAAAGCCGCAAGCGCTAAACTACAGCACCTTATCCAAACTACCGGTAGTGTATAAGGTGCCGACCAGTTCAGACAGAGGAGGCGCTGAGGAAAATATAGAACGGGCTGCTTATGCGTAAGAAGTATCGGCCAATCGCAGCACAGGAGGCGGGACCGGTCGGAATGCGGGTGGGAATAAACGCGCGAAAAAGAGCAGCTTGCTGTCGCGTGCTCGGATGACTGACCATGGCGCATGCGCAGTAGCGGCCGAGCAGTGTGCTGTGGAGTAAATTAGTAACGTTGTTTGCTTGAAAGTCTCAACAAATGTTTGTCGCCACAGATGACGCTGCTGTTTAAAATGTGTCATTAGTTCTAAAGTTAACCCGGAGACTGTGAATAGTTATCGTGAGGAGAAAGACAGAGAGAGAAATTCGTAGTTCACTTGTCTTCTCTCTCTCCTCCGGGTACCTCTGATGCTGTTGCAGCGCTAAAACTCGAGCTAGCTAAGGTAGGACTCTCTCATATGCCTCGCCACATAACTCACATAACCTCGGGCTGTTATTTTTCTAGCACTCGGTCTCGCTCCATGTGGCTCCACTGAGGAGAGAATTACAGCATTGCACCACAGGCTTCAGGCACTCTTGCCCTGTCCGGCTGTTTACTGGACAGCTAGTCACTAAGCCTTATCATAACGTTTGAAAAAGCTGGAGGAAAACACTAGGCTGCAACAGGAACGTAAATAGTGAAGAAACGGACATATGCAGCATTAGTACAGAAGTCTTGCTTATTACTTAAATGATCATTGTTTAGGTTTGAATGCCTTTGGGCTCATAGGACATATAACACGTTTCCACAGATTCAGTGAATGTTGCAGGTAAAGTACAATAAGATAACCATAAAAACATGCAACAACAATGGTCCACAGAGTATCACAAACAAAGGACTGCTCAGAGTAACGTGGATTAGTGGGTTTGAGATGAAAAGCATGTTGATGTGAGGAAAAGACCAGGGTAAGACTCAGCGTCTTGTAGGTTGATGCACTGAAACAGCATAGTTTAGATGACATAATTCTGTTCTTGATATTGATTGCTACTCTAAGTAAATTACATATGGAAAACATAGTTGCCTTAGGGATATTGATATTGATAGGCCTGGGAACTCTGCAGTGTTAGAAAATGAAAACGTGGCCAATAAAAGACTCAGATTGTCCCATACTGAAAATCTTATTTCACTGTCTTAATGCTGTGTGTATAATTATGTGTGATTTGTGTTCAGATGTTAAAATACTTTGACCATTGAAGTTTGTGAAACAGTTAAAACCTTTTGAAGTCTTTTGGTTGTACCTCACTCTAACATCAAAGAAGTGTAAGAAATGCAAAAACAGCCTTTTTAAGATTTCATGAAAATGGCTACTTTATGTCTCATTCCAGTAGTTATAAAATCCTTATGCTGTATCCTTATCTGTCAGAGGTTAGCCTGTTTCAGATAGCCTGCTGTAACCCCATCTTGCTGAGGGATCTTGTGTTTGTGTGGTGTAACGGTGCCTTCAAGTCAGACAGTATTCTATGATCTTTAGATTTCTCTTAAATAAAAGAGCTGTGGATCCCTGTTGATGGTGTGCATTATGACATTTTTGTTTAACTTTATTTCTAATGAAATTACATGATTGCTAACCCAATTGTGTTAAAGGATGGATTTAAAATATAAACCTACATTGTTCAGTTAAGATTAAGTTAAGTTAAGAGCTCAGTAATGTTTCTATAAAAGTTGCAAATGACTTCTGGTCCAACTTCTGATCATATATAATGGGCCATGTCACTAAACATTATACAGAACAGATCATTGTGAGGTGGAAAAGAGTAAATCAGTTGGATTATTTTTTTTCACAGTGAATAATAATAATAATAATAATAATGATAATTATTATTATTATTATTTATATGTGCTTGATCCATCCACATGTAAAATAGTTACAGTAACATTTTACAAACCTTCTAGAACAAAATAAAGTAGCACTGCATAGAATAAGATTGCAGATATACACTATATTGCCAAAAGTATTCACTCACCCATCCAAATCATTGAATTCAGGTGTTCCAATCACTTCCATGGCCACAGATGTATAAAACAAAGCACCTAGGCACTCAGACTGCTTCTACAAACATTTGTGAAAGAATGGGCCGCTCTCAGGAGCTCAGTGAATTCCAGCATGGTGCCATGATAGGATGTTACCTGTGCAAGTCCAGTCGTGAAATTTCCTCACTACTAAATATTCCACAACCAACTGTCACTGGTATTATAACAAAATGGAAGCGATTGGGAATGACAGCAACTCAGCCATGAAGTGGTAGGCCACGTAAAATAACAGAGCAGGGTCAGCGGATGCTGAGGCACATAGTGCGCAGAGGTCACCAACTTTCTGCAGAGTCAATCGCTACAGACCTCCAAACCTCATGTGGCCTTCAGTTTAGCTCAAGAACAGCATAGAGAGCTTCATGGAATGGGTTTCCATGGCCGTGCATCCAAGCCTTGCATCACTAAGGGCAATGCAAAAAGTCGAATGCAGTGGCGTAAAGTGCCGCTAGAGCACTTCTAATCATGCTTCTCTGTCTGGCAATCTGATGAACAAGTCTGGGTTTGGCAGTTGCCAGGAGAACAGTACTTGTCTGATTGCAAAGTGTAAAGTTTGGTGGAGGGGGGATTGTGGTGTGTGGGTTCAGCCCCTTAGTTCCGGTGAAAGGAACTCTTAATACTTCAACAGACCAAGAGATTTTGGACAATTTCATGCTCACAACTTTGTGGGAACAGTTTGAGGATGGCCTCTTCCTGTTCCAACATGAGTGCACACCAGTGCATAAAGCAAGGTCCATAAAGACATGGATGAGCGAGTTTGGTGTGGAAAAACCTGACTGGCCTGCACAGAGTCCTGAACTCAACCTGATAGAACACCTCTGGGATGAATTAGAGCGGAGTCTGTGAGCCAGGCCTTCTCATCCAACATCAGTGTCTGACCTCGCAAATGCGCTTCTGGAAGAATGGTCAAAAATTCCCATAAACACACTGCTAAACCTTGTGGAAACCCACAGTCCTGTTTCAGGGTTGTTTTCTTGGCTTATTGCCTCCTCTCTATACCCTACTCCAGGTGCCTTGTACAGCTCCATGAATGTCCTTTCTCTCTTCATGCCAGAGCAGAGATACTGAGCGCTGTGTCCTCCTCCTGGACACAGTGGAACTCCTCATAGTTTACAATGTCAAGTCCGGTGCTGTTGGGGGCACCGACAGTAGCAATGGCCCTCCGCTCCGCCGACTTCCTCTTTCTTCCTTGTCCACTATGTTGTCAACGCTGATGAGAGTGCTACTCATATGTGCTGCCCACTGCTCTCAGAAATCCACCAACTGGCTCTGACATTGCTTTTTCAACTCCTCCAGCATTGGAAGCCTCCGCTATGGGGAACAAAGGCCACCCTGCATGTGCTGTGTCAGCTCCACTGGCAGTAGAACATTAAGTAAATGCTCCAGGGCCAACACCTCCTACACAGCTTTCTCAAATGCTGGATATGCCTGTCAAACCAACATACCTCTACTGCAAGCACATTTATCCACTCTCCCTTTAGCTTCCACCTCTCCAGGAGCAGCCACCTGGCAGACCACACTATCAGCACCTGCCCAAAACATCACTGGAGCACCAAAGTCAGTGCCACCAGGTCACCATGTTGTTTGAGTGGCAGATACAAAAGCACCTAGAGTGCGTTCCCCTTCTGTGCCAGAAACAGCTGTGTCACTGTGGCAGCTGCCATCAAACCATAAAGCCGGATGACCACTTACATCTATGTAGAATACGGCTCGACTTATTCCAACTTGGTGGCCATATTCTGCTCCTGACACCAGTATAGTGTCAGCATAGAAGAAGTTGATAATGGCGTGTTGCGCTCAGCACTGCTTGACTTCTTCCAGCTTGTCGGACATTTCCTGCTCCTGACACCAATATAGCGTCAGTGTAGAAGGAGATGCAGAAAACATTGCACATATGGTTAGGTGCTCTAAGCTCCTTAACACAGTATGACCCATGGTGGATGTCAGAATAATTTATAGTACATAGACAACATATCAAACATTGAAACTGAGAAATTTCATTATGCCCATATGCCTATTTCGCGTTGCATCACCTTTTCTTTTAACAGCACTCTGTGTTTGGGAACTGAGGAAGGCAGTTTCTGTAGTTCGGGAAGTGAAATGTTTTCCCATTCTTGTTTGATGTAGAATTTCAGCTTCTCAACAGTTTGGAGTCTCCTTTATTGTATGTTTCATTTTATAATGTGCCAGATATTTTCAATGGGTGACAAGTCTGGATTGCATGCAGGTCAGTTTAACACCTGGACTCTTTTACTAGGGTGCCATACTGCTGTAATATGTGCAGAATGTGGTTTAGCGTTATCTTTCTGAAGTATGCAAGGCCTTCCCTGAATAAGATGTTGTCTGGATGGCAGCATATGGTGCTAAAACCTGTATAGTTTTTCCCAATCACATTTTTTATTTTTACCCCTACCCATTGTTTTCGAGTGCAATCCTCCCCCTTTAAACTGAGTTACAAGGGGTAGTGGTTGAAATCTTCCCCCTATAAAATGGGACAACCCTTCAAGAACCGGATATGTCATCAGTTGTCGTCAGCGACTTTTATGTAAACAGACGAGACAAGGTTTCCGGCCATTTCCTGTATGCCGCCTCCAGCTGTGGTGATCTCACTTATTGTGTGCTCTAGGCATCTATTTGCGATTATCAGATTGGTTGTATGCAGTGAAGCAGCTTTAAAACAAATAAATCATTTATCCAAAGGAGAGTGAAAAGCATGGGCGCTCGTGATTCATTCACAACTTCAGTTTTACACATCAATCAATCAATAAAACAAGTCACAGAATGAATAAAGAACACAAATAAAAAACTACATCACTTCATTTACAGCTATTAGAGCTGCTCTGTAAGTGACCCTGCCAGTCTGCACTGACAGCAGAGGAGGGTAAAGTTCAGCTCCTCACTGCTTAAATACATTTAGGGCATCATATGCCTTCAAACGGGGGTAATTTTTTATTATCGCCACCAAGTGATATGAAGCTGAACTTAGCTTTTTAATCGCCTGCTTCAAGATCAAGCTTTCCTATTCCACCTTAAATGGTGCAGCAACCTCAGGTACCAGAACATAACTGCAGCACCATTTAAGGTAGAATGGGAAATCAGCGTATTACTAGCGATTTTTATGCGTGTCTTTGGCCACTTGTGCAGCCATCTTGCCGACGATTCACATAGCATTCTGGGAATTTTCTCGTAACCCTTCGTTCGTATTGTACCTCTGAAAAATCTCAGTTTGATGGGCCATGTAGCCCTAACACTTCAGCCTACCACTCCTTCTCAGCAACAATCTGGACAACCCTACCCCTAGACGTGAACGTGCAAAATGGAGGGCTAAGTGTTAGAGGCAAGGGGTGAAATGAGATTGGGCCTTTGTTCAGCTTTAATAGTGCCTTCTTGTCATGTGCACTAATGCAGCTCCATACCATCAAGGATGCTGGCTTCTGAACTTTTCCACTTCACCTCAGTCTGTCTTAAATGAACATCTTATGCAGAGTGCAGCGTTTTTTGAAAACGTTCAACAGATCATAATGACATTCATATAATTTCAAACAGAAATCTGTCTTATTTGCTTCGTGGACAGATAACTTATCAAAAACTAGAAAGTTAAATCAAAAATTATATTTAAAGATCATTTCATATGGACATATGAGCCCTTCTTTGAAATGACTTTAACAACTCCATGTACGGTTTCTGTCTGTGTCTTATTTGAGCATGCCAGTATTGCCTCCCAGGACTGCTGATTTCAAAAATTGAACAATGATTTTATTTTCCTTATTTTATGCCCATAGCAGCCAAGAGTCAGTGGTGTTTTTGTAGCATGGATAGTGCTCTGGCATGCAAGAAGGCATGATTGTCTTTTTTATACCATGGTAGAGAATGGTTGATTAAGAACTCTGCATATCTTGCAGAGGTCATTTAACACACTCAGGGAGCCTAAAGGGACATCCTGTCTCACTTCCCAACATTCTGCCTGTTGTAACATGGAGCAAGGAGGTAGATGCATGTGCTGAGTTAAGCGAGTTTTATTTCGGGCAAATCCAGGGTTGTAGTCGTAACAGTCCAGGTTCATACAGCCAACACGGAGAGATCGTGGGAGAGACATGACGAACGCAGGATACAATCAAAGACTAGAAAGTCAAACATCAAACAAACAAAACATTTAACAAACAAAGACCAACAAACACAAGGGGCAAACACAGGGCTTAAATACAAAACATAACGAGGGACAGGTGGAAAACAGCTGGCAATGATCAGAGGTGGATTCAGACAACAAGGGGACTGGACTAGACTCAAAACAAAGAAGCACGTGGACGATAAAAAGTAAATAAAAAGCACATAGAGGAGAGGGAGGAGCCAATGGTGACTCCTGTGAGGGCACCAGTCTTGTTGGAACAGGGTTGCCATTCACCAACCATCCAGAATGCCATCCATCTGGACCATCTAGTGTAGTACAGCAGTCATCAGTGAATACAACTTTGTAAATTAGTCTTCATGTATTTCTGAGCCCACTGCACTACCTTTGTGAACTGTGCTTAGGGGTGGGCTATATACAGCTTTATGCACAGCTGTCTGTATAGGATCCTGCATTAAGAGATTCTTGAGACTCCAGAGACACCAGCAGCTTCAAATCCCTTTCTGCTGCTCAACAGTAGTGTTTTTATAGCTACCCTTTTAATATAGGTTTTCACAGGCAATGGTTTTCCAAAGTGTTCCTTAGCCCATTTCTACTACAGAATAGTGTCTGTTTTTAATGCAGTGCCACCTGAAGGTCACAGCCAGCCAGTATTTCAGCTGCATCCCTTATGAACAGAGATTTCTCTTTTAATATTATCTAGTGTAGATGTTGAAATCTCCATTTATTTTCTATTTTATATCGAGAAAAACTGTTCTTGAATCTGCTCTTGCAGTCTTTTGACAGAGAGTACCCAATCATTTTACTGACCTGTTACCATTTAACCACCAGGTGTTTTTAACTTTACACAACTTCACCTGTTTTTTTGTTGCCGCATCCAAACTTTTTTGAAACGTGTTGTTGGCATCAAATTCAAAGTGGGTATATATTTTTCAAAAAAACAATACAATTTCGCAGTTTCAACATTTGTCTTTGTATCTGTTGTCTTTGTACTATTTTCAATGATATATAGGGTTTAAATAATTTGCACATCATTTGCATTTTGTTTTTATTTACATTTTTCACAGCATCCCGAGTTTTTTGGAAGCAGGCTTGTATTACAGTGATGTCTTAACAATATTTTACTTACATAATTTCAAAATACTTTTCATAGATAAGCAAAACATTGGAAAGATAAAACCTACAGATATAAATTATAAAAGAACAAAGAGGCCCATTTTACTATGTATGTACTAGCCTGAACAAATGTGTTTTTATTCTGTATTTACAAACACTCCCTGAACTTGAAAACCACAGTTATATAGTTTAGAAGCTATATACAAAAAGGATCTTCCACCGTGTTGCATGCTGACCTAAGGATTAGCAGTAAGCCATTCCGTGTCCCTCAGCTGAATAAAGTAGACTAGATGGTCTGTAATACTTCAAGAAATCAGCTAAATATGTTGGTGCTAGGCCAATAAGGGCTTTACATGTTGTGAGAAGCACCTTGCAGTCAATGCACAGATTAAAGGGATGCCAATGTTATTCAGGGTATTATGTTCTGACTTTCTTTTCCTGGTAGGCTGCCATACTCTATACTAACTGGAGTGTAGTTAAACAATCAGTAATGTTGCAGTGGAATTTCTGAGTATGTTGTAACGTTGGCATACGTCTTTTTTTTTTAAGGTGATAGGACTCCACTATGGGATGTAAATGAAAAACTTGCATTCAAGTTTTTGAATAGTAAGTAAGGACCTTTAGTCTTTGGTCTTTGATTGCAATGAAAAAACCACACTCTTATTGAGCAGACCTAGTGAGCACTTGTTTTACTGGTTTTCAAACCTAACATGGCGTTCCAAAGCTGCTAAATAGTCAGTGCCTGAATTACAGGAACATCAGTTGCAAATACTTTATTTAAAGGTGCTAGTCTCAGAAATCATCACCGCAAAAGCCAAGAGCAGGCAAGTTGTTTTAGCAAAAGAAAAAGTGCAAGTCAAGACTTCGCAACAGAGATAAATGGACATATAAAAAGATACTTGCTAAACTGCAAAAACAACAGCCTCAAAAAACATCAGAACTGAAGTAGCACCTCAGTGCTGTCTCAACAATAGCTGGCTGCTGTGAGCTTCACAACATGCATTTTGAGTAGACTTCATGTCTGGCAGCAATTCTGTTTTATAAAAAAAGATGAACATTGAAGATGATCTTAAAGCTCTGGTGCACTGAGAAAATTCTCCCTCATTTAACTACTGCTCCTGATATTAGTGATGACAATGAGGTTATCAAGGTGCTTTAAGGTTATTATGTGGTTAGGAAAAAGAAAAAATAATGTTATCAAAAACTTGTTTTTCATCACTTATGATTGACATGTTGGGTGTCAAAAATAAAGGCAAGAAATATGCAAAAATTACTCTGAAGTGAAAGTCTGAGTGCTTTGCCATATTCTTACTCAGCTAAAAATGGAGCCTGAATATACTTGCATGTAAGAGACGTCTACATTTAAACTTGTTATGGACCTAACAGTAAACAGTAAATGTTTTAACAAATACGATTAAAGTTTTCTTTGTTTATTAATGTGTAATGCGGTGGTGTGTGGGTGGTGGTGTATTGGTCTTCTTGCAAAAACAAGTTAGCCTAGTTGTGGGCATTAATGTTTTACAATGTATAATTTGGTTCAATAAAAGCAATACATTGAAATGTATAGGAACACACCTGATTGGAAAGAATAAAATCTGACTTAATCTGAGTATAATATATGATTTTTCTTTGTAATAGTGCTTATTTTCAATAATACCCATGGTAAGTACAAATGTTCCAAAATAATATGTAAAAAAAGTAATAAAGTACAGTTACTCAAGCATTTTCAACCTGTGAGAAATGCACAAGAAAGTGCAATATAAGCTGTTGAATGCCTTCACAACATTTTTGTGTTTCTAAGGTAGGCTTATGTTGCACAAATACATATTTCAATACAAAAAATGCTATTTTCCAAGTTAGTGTGAACTATTAAATATTACAAACAAAACACAGTTTGCAAGGGTGCTAGCAATGTAGTAGAATTTAGAAGGGTGACAGCAGTGTAGAAAATCAGAACAGTCAAAGTGTGGTAGCAGGTGCCATCTAGTGGTTGATGTTTGTAAACTTCTCAGAAGAAAAAAAAAAGATTTTTTTTCTTTTTTTTCAGGCGTCCAAGAAAAGATGCCACCTGAACGAGATCACCGTGAATTCTACACTTATTTTGGTGTGGAGGTAAGCCACAGAAGCACAGGATCACCCTGGTAGCTATTTGCTTTATTGTAGAAAATCACTGTCATTACTCTAAAACCTTGAGAAGGACAGTAAACACAGGCACATTTAAATGCAGGACCTCTTTTGAAACATTTTATTGTAAACTAAATGCATTTTGACCTCAAACTGTTCCATTCACATGAGAAATATATTTCCTGCATTACAGAAACCAGGAATTTGTGAAAATATCACAGTAGATTAAACAGACTATGGCAGAAGTTATTAAAGACAGGTTTTTCACCTGAAAGATGAGAAGGATGTTTAATCAGTGGGTCATTATCACTAAAGAGCCCTGCAATAATGTCGTAATTTGCCTCATTTGAGCTAGGAGGCTCGTCACCCTGGATTAAGTGTGAACTCCACTCCTTCCATTTGCAGAGGAAATTTAGTTTTGTTCTTGTAAAAGAAGGTGAGTTTGTTTATGTCAAAATATTATGAGCATTGACTTATTTGAGACTGGAAATGTGATATATTCCATGGGTATTAGGGGCGGGTGTTAGGGGGTATGAGTTTTAATTGCATTGTCACATACATTTGGGTGCATTTGTTCTAAATATAATTGTGGACTGTCAAAATGCTTGTGTGCTCGTGTGTTCAAAATACAAAGCCCCAGCATCTTTAAATATTGTAATTAAATAACAACATCTTTAAATACATATTAAGTGTCTTTTAGATGGACTACTCAAAATGAAACCTGCATGAAGAACTTTTGTCTGGTCTGCCATATATTTTCTTTGAGAGTGATTTGACATTTTGTATTATTTCAAAGTAGAAAACATAAAATATACATGAATCTGCTTCACTCATACTAAAATTGTGCATTTTTGCCAGCATGTTTAGGGAACCGTTGCTGGTACTGAAGCATACAGAGCAAACTGCTCTGAATGGACACAATAAATGCTATAAATGGTTAGAGGTCTAACTTTAGATGTACTAATGTACTACTTGAACTAAAAGCACATCAGTCACAAATACTACAAAATTATTGGATAAGAGAACAGTATTGGAAATCATAAAACATAAGCCAAACACAGACAAATTGCTTTAGCAATAGGAAATGTATTACAACTCAATGCTTACTGACATTTATGAAAGAACACTTAACAAGATGGTTACTAAAGCTCAAAAGTACAACAGAACTGAAGCAGTTTCTTTGTGCTCAACAAAACCTGTACAGTAATGGCAGGGCTTATATCCAAAAGCAGTTCCCAAGTCCTGGTGTAAGGAGCACAAAACCTGAGCACTGAAAAAAAGTAAATGAATTTGATAAGATGTCTTTTACCCCTTTCCTACTTCTCGGTACACTCATTAGTACTAACACAGCATTCCTAGAAGAAGTAGTTCTGAAAGCAAATGCTAGCCATGTTATTTATTAAGGAATGGCTATTTATATTTTGTTAGGCATGTCCATTTATTTTGCCCACCTTCAGTTAAGTGAAGTGGCTCTTTTAATCAGCATGACTTGTCAGTTTGACTTGACAAAGTATTGGAAAAAAAGCTCCAAATTGGCTTCATGATCACTCAGATCTTGTCTCTCTAGACTCTCTTAATTTCTGTGAAGCAATGATGTTTCTTGCTAGATTAGTACACAAGTATGTGTTATGCTGTTTGAGTTAAGGACATATTTGGTACACCAATTATTGATTGTTAATAATAATAATAGTAACCTTTAAGGGACCCATATCACAGAAAACAAATGTTTGATGTAAAAGATAAACTGTTTAAGAAGTTTCAAAACATATCATTCACTCCCAATTCCATGTGGTCCATATATCAAAATTGAGTAGCATTTTTGAGTTCCATTCCAAAAAAGGCCATTTTTGAATTCACTGTGTTTGTCATACACTATGTTGCCAAATGTATTTAGTCACCCATCCAAATGATTGAATTCAGGTGTTTCAGTCACTTCCATGGCCACAGGTGTATAAAACCAAGCATGCAGACTGCTTCTACAAACATTTGTGGAAGAATGGGTCGCTCTTAGGAGCTCATTGAATTCCTGCGTGGTACTGTGATAGGATGTCACCTGTGCAACGAGTCCAGTCATGAAATTTCCTTGCTACTAAGTATTCCACAGTCAACTGTCAGTGGTATTATAACAAAGTGGAAGCGATTGGGAACGACAGCAGCTTGGCCACAAAGTGGTAGGCCACAGGCGGATGCTGAGATGCACAGTGTTCAAAACTTTCTGCAGACTCAGTCGCTATAGACCTCCGAACTTCATGCAGCCTCCAGATTAGCACAAGAACAGTGTGTAGAGAGGTTCATGTAATGGGCCTCCATTTGGACAATTTCGTGCTCCCAACTTTGTGGGAACAGTTTGGGGATGGTCCCTTCCTGTTCCAACATGACTGCACACCTGTGCTCAAAAAGCAAGGTCCACAAAGACTTGGATGAGCGAGTTAGGTGTGGAAGAACTTGACTGGCCTGCACAGAATCCTGACCTCAACCTGATAGAACACCTTTGGGAGGAATTAGAGTGGAGACTGTAAGCCAGGCCTTCTCATCCAACATCAGTGTCTGACCTCACAAATGTGCTTCTGGAAGAATGGTCAAAAATTCCCATAAACACAATCCTAAACCTTGTGGAAAGCCTTGAAGAGTTGAAGCTGTTATAGCTGCAATGGGTGGGCAAACATCATATTAAATCCTATGGATTAAGAATTGGATGTCACTCAAGTTCATATGCGTGTGAAGGCACACGAGCAAGTACTTTTGACAATATAGTGTATCACAAAAACTGATAAATTTACATTTATGCACTTTTTTGCCTACTGCACTTTAGCCCTGGCCATTCAATTTAAAGTTACAAGGGAAATTTCAGCCTGTTCTGCTTTCTGAACGAGGCCAGGGCAGCCAGTGTTCAGAACAGTGATCATTTACATGTATCAGTCTTTAAGACACAGTCACAAAAACAGCCTGTTTAATTCTATGGGATAACGAGAAGTTGGAAAAATATCATTTATATCATGTATCATATTGTGACACTAATCTGTAGATCATATAACAATTTTATTTTGGTGTATAGATGATACCACCTTACAGATCTAGACTGAATAAATTCAGCTCTGGTATTTTTGTGGAGTGGGTTGTAGGAGAGAGAATCCCCCGCAGTGGTGCAGTGCAGCTAGATTCAGGTTCAGGCTCAGTGAGTGGGCTCTCAGTGTCTGCAGAGGTCTTAATAAAGGACATGTCTTCCCAAGCTTACTCTATCATTCAAGCCTCTAAATTCAGCCTTAATTTTAGGAACTACAGTACTATCCTGGAATACCTGGAATCTATTAAATTGTCTGTGTGGGCAGACAACAGAAATGTTGGCATTGTTCTAGTCGTGCTTGACCTAGATTTTAAAATGGATTCCATCAATGTAAGGTATAGTAAGAGACTGAATGCTTCAGTATAGTAGCCAGAAAGGTAAACAGTCTATTTAGAATTTAAAGAGATCTATTTAGAAGAAATGTTTCACATTTGGCAGAAATATGAAACGAAAAGCAATTTATGTTATCCATGAAATTATTTTGTGCAGCACACTTCTGTGACCAGCTTTATAAGGTATGTTCGCCATAGACCCCCCACCCCCTCCAGACACCAAAGATAGAGCTTTAAATCACTGTAGGGAAGACGTCTGGGCAAGGCAGCCAAAGTCGGCCTTCTTTCATCGTACACCGTATGCATCTCCATCGATTTAAGGGCTCCCCTGCTGCATACAACATATTCACTCCATCTGTCAGCAGCACCTGTGAGCCATGGTCAGTCTCACTGCCTTCAATCACTCTGCTCTCACTGCTCTCCTAATACTCCAAAGAGGAGAGGATTCACTGCATGGGCCATTCTCTTCTCTGTGACTGGCACACTTATACTACTTACATATTTTTTGCTGTCCTACAGAGGAAGGCTTTTTTAGGTTCATACATTTTCTTTGTAAATGTGTGAACCTGTATTTCGGCATACATCACAGGCCCCATGTGGTCTAGAGTTGGAGAGGACAGAGCCAGAGGCAGGGTCAACCATGCTCCCCCACCCCTAGAGCAGATGGAGGTTAAATGCTGTGCTCAAAGGCACTTTTGACAGTAGATGATGGCTTGTTTACACCTGTTGCTACTATTGTTGATGGCTACTAGGCTGAATCTGTGGCTACCTGCCTGCTGACATTGCTGAGATTCATATCTCTGACTTTTCAGTTTTTTGCCATGTTAGTTGGTTTCACAATCAGCCTAAATTCATTGATGAGAAGATGGTTAAGACGATGTTAGTAAATTCTGACATTGTATGCTACTGTCAGATTCAAGATATTAGTGGTCCAAATTACTTCTTAAATTGGAAAATAATTATTGTTTGTGTTATTGCATTTATTTTGGTTGTTCTGTAACAAACAGAATTCATATACATATATTCATATTCATATGTCATGACAAGCAGCAGAGGTAAAGACGAAAGGAAGGCAGAGTTAACACTGAGGTATTCATACTTATCCAGAAAAAATGCAAAAATAAACAAGGAAGACAAACTACACACAAGAGAAATGCAAGCAGTGTGCACAAAACTTTACAACATCTGTGACAACAATTGATGCAGTCTGGGGGCTTCACGCTGGAGCAGAAGTGGGACTGGAAGAGCTAATACATGAGCAAGTGGAGGACTCTATGACACACACTGACAAAAACATTCATAGGTATGTATTGTATTAGGAAAATTTGTATACTTATAACAAATGTTTTATACTAGGATGTGTCTTTAATAGGTAGTGTAAAAATTAGGACAGAAAAATGTATCTTGGAACTTCTTTATTCTTCTGAGAGAACCTAATCACTAAATTGAATAATATGATTAGGGATGCACAGATGGGAACTCTGTCAATATGTGCTGTTTTTCATGTACATATCTGCAGGGCCTCCAGAGACTAGGGAGAGTTAGCCGGAAATTTTTTGCAGGTCCTCATATGTAATTACTAAATTGATGGCCATACGTCTAAAATAATTATAAAGTCTGCATGACACAAAAAATGCTCATACATATAACTGCAACAAATAAGAATCTACTATATATTATATGAGAATTAATTATTTTGCTTCCTTTTGTCCCAATTGTTTTCCACCACTATTCAAAGTGCACATAGACAACATGAGTAGTTTATTAAAGTGCCCATATCCATCCTTTTTCTTGTGATTAATATTTTTGCTAGAGGTCCACTTATGAGGTTGCTAAACTTCAACAGTGTAAGACACTACATCAATCTCAAGGGAAATCCAGTTTCGCATTATAAATTAGTTCACATAAATAAGTTCATGCTATGTCAGTTTTAAGCGTGTTACTGTAAGTGGGGCAGAAGACTTAGAGTTCCCTTGTCTGCAGCAGTGCGGTTATCTCTATCCGTCTAAAGGGAGCAGGGATGAGTGGCTGTGCTGAATGTGCTTTTGTTGTTAGCCTGTAATGAAATGCTTGGTCATCGCTCCCTCTTGGCCCAGGCTCATTAATCTGAGGAGCCGAGGTTGGCACAAGCCTGCTGGAATGAGACAGCTGTTTGCCATGCCAGAGCAATCAGTGCTACACTGCCCTGTAAATATTTGCAATTAGCTGAGATGCCTGGTTCTGCTCTGCTGGGGGATGACCATTATAGACCGGCTTTGGATCTGATAAAATATAGAGTAATGTTATGCTTCAAAGAACCTGCATATTGAATGTAATACAACTAAATAATTTCACTATAGTACATTTTGTGACAAAACTGTCATTTATGCAACAGCTGGATAGACAAGCCTGGTGTTTATGGTTATAAATGAGACAATATTTTATATTATTCACAGGAAATGGTTTGTGGTGGAGACTTTTTTCTGCTATTGTAGCAAAAAATATGAAGTAGAATAATATTCTGCTTTATGGCAAGTTCTTCTATTATTCTACTTCATATTTAGTCCTATGAGTAATTTGATACCATTTTTTCTGATATTCTTACCTGATAGCCTATCTTCTTAGGGGCCACCAGATGGCACTTTATTTGCACATAAAATCTATAGTCTCCATTGCTGCAGTATTTATCTAGTAGTAATACTATATAGCACCTTGGGAAAGAGTGCTGAGAGATATATGATCTATACTCTTGTTATGCAAAAATACAAAAAATTTAAGCAGGATTAATAAATAATAAGAACATGGTTAACTGTAATGCATGCTTCAGATTGTGTTCAAAGAGCAGTTCAAAACACAGAACAACAAAAAAGTTTATTTTCTGGAAATGTGATTTCTGTGTGTTTAACAACATCATATGAAGTTTGGTGTCAACAAGCAGGACAGTTCAAAACAATCCAATTAAAACAAGCTATGTCTGCCTGGGTGCATTAACTTTATTAATATTTAAACATCATCAGATACTGTGATATGTTTGGAAAGTGTTGTGATATTGAATTTTATCAGTATTTGCCAGCCCTACTAGGAAACTTGTCTCAGTAAAACTCAGTGTTGCCAGGGTGAGGTAAATGACAAGTAAATCACTTGAGTATCAGATCATATCAAATTTAATGCAGCATAAAGAACACCATATGAATATAGATCTAGATAAGTAGGTATTTGTGACATATCTCTTATCTTCACTCATCAACTGTTGATTATCCAGGCTAAGACCTAGTTAATACAGCTGTGGAATTTGGGTCATTTTGATGCATCCCAGACGACACATACAGTGGGTTGCAAAAGTATTCAGCCCCCTTGAACTTTTCAACCTTTTGCCACATTTCAGGCTTCAAACATAAAGATATGAAATTGTAATTTTTTGTGAAGAATCAACAACAAGTGGGACACAATTGTGAAGTGGAACGAAATTTATTGGATATTTTAAACTTTTTTTAGAAATAAAAAACTGAAAAGTGGGGCGTGCAATATTATTCGGCCCCTTTACTTTCAGTGCAGCAAACTCACTCCAGAAGTTCAGTGAGGATCTCTGAATGATCCAATGTTGACCTAAATGACTGATGATGATAAATAGAATCTACCTGTGTGTAATCAAGTCTCCGTATAAATGCACCTGCTCTGTGATAGTCTCAGAGTTCTGTTTAAAGCGCAGAGAGCATCATGAAGACCAAGGAACACACCAGGCAGGTCCGAGATACTGTTGTGGAGAGGTTTAAAGCCGGATTTGGATAGAAAAAGATTTCCCAAGCTTTAAACATCTCAAGGAGCACTGTGCAAGCGATCATATTGAAATGGAAGGAGCATCAGACCACTGCAAATCTACCAAGACCCGGCCGTCCCTCTAAACTTTCAGCTCAAACAAGGAGAAGACTGATCATAGATGCAGCCAAGAGGCCCATGATCACTCTGGATGAACTGCAGAGATCTACAGCTGAGGTGGGAGACTTTGTCCATAGGACAACGATCAGTGGTACACTGCACAAATCTGGGCTTTATGGAAGAGTGGCAAGAAAAAGCCATTTCTCAAAGATATCCATAAAAAGTCTCATTTAATGTTTGCCACAAGCCACCTGGGAGACACACCAAACATGTGGAAGAAGGTGCTCTGGTCAGATGAAACCAAAATCGAACTTATGTTTGGCGTAAAAGCAATACAGCTCATCACCCTGAACACACCATCCCCACTGTCAAACATGGTGGTGGCAGCATCATGGTTTGGGCCTGCTTTTCTTCAGCAGGGACAGGGAAGATGGTTAATATTGATGGGAAGATGGATGGAGCCAAATACAGGACCATTCTGGAAGAAAACCTGTTGGAGTCTGCAAAAGACCTGAGACTGGGACGGAGATTTATCTTCCAACAAGACAATGATCCAAAACATAAAGCAACATCTACAATGGAATGGTTCACAAATAAACGTATCCAGGTGTTAGAATGGCCAAGTCAAAGTCCAGACCTGAATCCAATCGAGAATCTGTGGAAAGAGCTGAAAACTGCTGTTCACAAACGCTCTCCATCCAACTTCACTGAGCTCGAGCTGTTTTGCAAGGAAGAATGGGCAAAAATTTCAGTCTCTCGATGTGCAAGACTGACAGAGACGTACCCCAAGCCACTTGCAGCTGTAATCACAGCAAAAGGTGGCGCTACAAAGTATTAAAGCAAGGGGGCTGAATAATATTGCACGCCCCACTTTTCAGTTTTTTATTTCTAAAAAAAGTTTAAAATATCCAACAAATTTCGTTCCATTTCACGATTGTGTCCCACTTGTTGTTGACTCTTCACAAAAAATGTCAATTTCATATCTTTATGTTTGAAGCCTGAAATGTGGCAAAAGGTTGAAAAGTTCAAGGGGGCTGAATACTTTTGCAACCCACTGTAACTGCGTAGTACAGCTGATGCCTTTCAAATGTGAAACTTGAAGTACCTACTGATACAAAGCACTGGTTCCAGCTTTTTTCTGTTCTAACCATTCAACACTTGTATATATGGTTTATTTGGAGATACATTGTGATTTGTATAATCCCTCGCCATCCAAAATATAGACGTGTTCTGAATGTTTTTAAATGTAAATGCTAATTTGAAAATGCTACTTAAATTGTGTATTTGCAATTGCATTTACCATGTGAGTGTGCATTATTAAAGGCCTAATTCAAATTCAAAGGCAAAATAAATGTATTTGCAATTGCATTTCTATATATAACATTAATGAAAATGTTAATATGGAAAAGCAAAGTCTTTTTGACATTTCATTTTCATAATTTTAATGGTCTGACTGACTTTAAAAAACGTAAAAATAATCACCCATTTGCAGTTGCATTTCCTTATTGTCATGCTTCAGCTCTGCTCAAATTAAAATGTATTTGCATTTCACTGTCAGCAATGTGCTCCTGTCAGTCAAACGTGGGGTGGGAGGTCGGGAGGTGCTTTTAGTGTGGGACATATTTTAGGAAGAAGCAATGAAAAAAAAGAAACTTTAGTGGTACTGGAGCATTAGCAACCACTGCTAGTGATATTTTAACACTTCCCAAGCAATTTCTCCAGGACCAGGGTTGGGAAACACTGTGCCTACCCAGCAAAGTGTTTCCCAACCCTGGTCCTGAAGAATTTTAACAATAATATGTTTTTGGTCAACCGGGCTCCCAGCTCGTTAACAGCCACTGACTTTGCGATGGGTGTGTTTCAGCAATGCATGCACAAAAAAGTACAGAGCAATGTTTTTCCACCAGTACTATGAGCCTCTGGTCACAGTGTCACTAACACTGGCTCTCCTAGTCAGTCAGGAATCAACTCCACACAAAACAACAGCTCGTTAACAACCGCTGACTATTTGTCACAGGTGTGTTGAAGCAGGGAAAGCGCTGAGATGTGCAGAGCAGTGGTCCTCCAGCACCAGTATTGTTCTGACAGTCCTGCAAGCCTCTGCCCAAACCTGGTCATGATGTCACTAACATTGGTGCTTGTGCAGCCACAAGTTCTCCTAGTCAATCAAGAATCACTTCCACAAGGAACAACACAAAATCACTTTCATCAGAATTATCCTCAGCCTGTTTAGCAGATGTTAAATGTGTCACTAGAAGTGGTTACTATTACTAGCTTTGTATTGTAAATCAGCATCTAGCTTTTCGCCAGTACCATCAAAGTTCAGACATTTTCATACACCCTGCACTACAATGTCCCTACCAACTTCCTGCCCGAAGCATTTGGTTGACAGGAGTGCCATGCTGACAGTGAAAAATGCAAAGAGGGTATCATTAACATTTTAATTTTGACAGAGGTGAAGTGCTTCGATGAGGAAATGCAGATGTGTTTGCGATTTGCGATTGTTTTGTTTCTTAATATGTCAGTCAGACCATTAAGACAATGAGAATTAAATGTCTTTCATTGCTTTTCCATATTAACTTTTTCCAGCTGTTATTCACATAAATGCAAATACGCAACAAATAATGTATCAAATAATGCACACTCACATGGGAAATGCAATTGTAATTTAATTAGCCTTTTCAAATGTGCCTATCAATTTGGAAAAAAAAGTCTGGGATACGCTGCCATGAAAATGACTGTGCTCTGTAATATTGATAATGTTAACATTTTCAAGTAATATAAAATGAAATGCTGTTACAGATAGTTACATCATGCAACTTTCTCCTGATGTTTTAAGCTCTTATTGTTGCTGTCTCACTCTCCAGAAGAGTTGGTACTTGTGTGCTTTCTTAAAATAAAATGTTTCTCCCAATTTCCAGTATAGCATGAGTTGAAATGGTACATATGAACAACACAAAACAGAATAGCACTGGCAGAATCAGTTCAGTACTAAAACTGGTACATCTCTAGTATATCTTGAAAATTCTTTGTATGAAAGTAAGTAGTACAGCAAAAATTTACATATGATTATATA
Source organism: Pygocentrus nattereri (assembly GCF_015220715.1). Taxonomy (NCBI): domain Eukaryota; kingdom Metazoa; phylum Chordata; class Actinopteri; order Characiformes; family Serrasalmidae; genus Pygocentrus; species Pygocentrus nattereri. The sequence continues at coordinate 19,898,670 of NC_051213.1, forward strand.
TAGCCCAATCCTTCAGTCAGCAATAAAATTTAATACACTGCTGACACAACAGTAAAATGTTAGCGTTCTGTGAACGTGTGCCTGAGAACAACCTGTTTATTTGCTTATTACTGATCTGTCATACAGAAATATTCTAAACGCTCACCTAATGGTTGTTACTGCAGTTGCATCTATCATCTTTCATTGTTTTTTATGTGTTTTATGTATTCAAAAGGATGTAAGCCTCAGATCTGCTGACTTAGAATGTGTTTACATTTATGGTATGATTTTAACTGGTGGAGGCTCATTAGAGGCTTGCTGGCAGCAGACAGAATTTAAAATGCAGTGGAAGGCTGCATTAATGATTTTGAACATGCTCATATGCTTTCCCACCGTGTAAACATGAACTTCAATTGAATCTCCTAAGAGCAGTGCAATGATTCCAAACTGAATGAAGTTTAATAACTCATGAGTGGAGGTGAAAACTTTTTGAAAGAAAGCAAGCCAAACAGGATGCTAAATGCTTGGAATTTGTTAGCGTGAGGAAACAGCAGTGACAGCAGAACTTGCTGCACATTCTTGCTTTGAAGCTTTGCTCCAAGAGTTAAGTGACTAAAACATTTACAATTTTGGCGCTCCACTTTATTTGGTGGTGTGGTCTTAAGGGTGGCAGGACATCTGTGTGGAAATACTCCTATTGTACACATAGTCTAGAGATTGTAATGCTCAATAAAATCAAAATGAGCTATTTAGGCCGTTTAGGTTCCATCCATGGTCTAAATAATTGGGGAGTGAATGGTACAATTTGTAAATTTTAACAATGTTTACATACTAGATTTAAAAACACACTTTCAGTGAAGGTGGAGCAGTTCGGAGATAAAGCCAGGTTGAGATGGTTTGGACATGTGTTGAGGAGGAATAGTGGATATATTGGTCAAAGAATGTTGGAGATGGAGCTGCCGGGCAGAAGGAGAAGAGGTAGACTTCAGAGAAGGTTTATGGATGTAGTGAAGGTGGACATGGAGATGGTTGGTGTAAAAGTAGAGGAGGCAGTAGATAGGGCAAGATGGAGGCAGATGATCCGCTGTGGCAACCCCTAAAGGGAGCAGCCGAAAGAAGAAGAAGACTTTCTAAGCCGCTTCTCCCTCAGGGTTGCGGGGGGGTGCTGGAGCCTATCCCAGTGGTCATCGGGCGGAAGGCAGGATACACCCTTGACAGGTCGCCAGTCCATCACAGGACAGGATTTAAACACTATCGTTTAAAAACAATGCTAGGAAGACACTAGTTTTTTGTGGTTTGAAACCTTTAAACCTTTGGCACAGTTTTGACACAGTTTTAGGTCATAGTTTAAATAACAAGTAGCAACTTTTGTGGAATATAATGCCTGTAGCTAATAACGAGACTGACGTTTTCTACTAGACGGCCAAAACTTGATACACCCTTACACTCCAGTGACATGAAACTTGACTCTGACTCGCACCCTAGAGACTTGAGATTCAACTCAGACTCACATGAATTGGCTTGAGAGCATTTCTGGTCATGGTGGCAAAGATTTATTACCCAAGAGGTAGACCTTTCTGGAACATCCAAAGTATGCCTATTGTACCTGTACCTTGGAGATAATAATGCCCACATTTTTACTCTCCAACTTTTTGAACATCTCTGTCATGGTTCAGAAAATGACAGAAAAAGGCTCCTGTAATTTAACTGAAGAGGAGGTTTCTTTTTATATTCCAGAAACTTCTACCTCTTCTTTGTAATGAATGAATCTTTGATGTGGGCTTCTTCTATTGTTTGTGACTTATAAAAGACTGAAGAATGTAAAATGGATTGCTGAGGGAAAGAAAAAAGCAACACCGCATTACACACAGTATAATAGCACTACTTCAAGCGCCTTCTTACTTCATTAATCCTCAGTTACCCTTAGCTGTGTTTTGCCACAGTATGAATATGGCCCACACAAATATCTTAATTAAGCTTCTCTTTTAGAAAAATAAAGCACATGATTAAAGCCATCAGTGACACATCTCTTTTAAACAAAGCCTAAGAGTCTTTTAAAAGAATCATGAGTAGGATTAATAAATGATGGAACAAGCGGATTATTGAGCGCAGCCAAACTTTTTCAGACGGAGAGAGCAGGTTTCTCTTTTTTTATGATGCATAAGAGAGTCTAATACAGTGCAATATGTGCTGGCCTTTGATGAAGTCTCACTCATATCCATCTCATGTACTTTGTAGGCATTTTTCACAAGAGTGTGGAGCTTCCCACTACTTGGACGAGTTATTAAGAGAAGATGTGTCCCTCAGAGAGGCCAGGGAAATCTCGAGCCTGCAGGCAAATATACACCGTCTGCACAGAGTAGGCTTTAAATGACTATCACAGCTGAAATACCTCACTTCCCTCTGTCATCCCTCTAAACTAGATGCGTGGACTGAGCTTGTGTATCACTTTTACACAACAGTGAGCCGTAGTCAGAATGTTACGTCCATCATTCCCTCTGCTGGTGAAGTCCAGTGCTTGTATATAATCATCAGTTATTGATGTATAGCTCGCCAGTGACCAGCAGCACACACCGTCCTTAAAGTTTACTTCTTGGAGCCTCGTTTTTAGCAGTTAAAACATACAGATTGGGCATTTTTTTCAACATTTATATAAACAGAACTATCACAGAAATATGCGCACCCAGCCTCATGTACAACCCTATTTCCTAAATTGTTGGGACACTTTGCAAAATGCAAGTAAACAAAATTCAATAATGCACAAATCATTTAAACCCTATATTGCATTGAAAATAGTACAAAGACAACAAACGAAATGTTGAAACTGAGAAATTCAATTGTTTTTTGAAAAAATACATGCCCATTTTGAGTTTGATGCCAACAACACATTCCAGAAACGTTTGGACAAGGGCATGTTTACCACTGTTTTTCATCATCTCTTCTTTGAACAACACTCTGTAGGCATTTGGGAACTGAGGAGACCAACTGCTGTAGTTTTGTAAAATGTTTTCCCATTTTCGCTTAACATAGGATTTCAGCTGCTCAACAGTTTGGGGTCTTCCTCTGTTTTTTTTTCTTGTTTTCAGCGGTGACAGGTCTGGACTACAGGCAGGCCAGTTTAGCGCTCTTTTAATACAGAGCAATGCTGTTGCAAAACATGCAGAATATGGTTTGTCTTGCTGAAATAATCTAGGCCTTCCCTTAAAAAGGAAGTCGTCTGGATGGCAGCATATGTTGCCAAAACGTATATATCGTCCAGGATTAGTGGTGCCTTCACAGATGTGCCAGTCACTCCTGCCATGTGGACTAATGCACCCCTATACCATCATGAACACTGGCTCTTGAACTTTGCAGTAATAGAAAGCTGAGTGGTCTTTAGCCCACAGTGTCCATGATTTTCAAAAAGAAATTCAAATGTTGATTCGTCGGACCACAGGACACTTTTTCACTTCCTCTCAGTCCATTTTAAATTACTTTTGATTTAGACAGTGTTTCTGAGCCCATGCAGTGATTTCTACAATTCTTGCAGAATTGTGTCTGTTTTTAGTGCAGTGCCACCTGAAGGGCCAGAGATCATGGCCAACATATACAGTTCTTTGGCCTTGTCCCTTGCAAACAGAGATACAAAGATTCTCTGAATTTAATGATGTTATTTACTGTAGATGATGAAAAGCAAAAGTTCTTTGCTATTTTACATTGAGAAACAATATTCTTGAATTGTTGCACTATTTGATCATGCAGTCTTTCACAGAGTGGTGACCCCCTCCTCATCATTACATCTGAAAGACAGCCTCTCTGGAATGCTCATTTTATACCCAATCATGTTACTGACCTGTTGTCAATCAACCACCAGGTGTTTATTTAGCATTACACAACTTTACAGATCTTTTGTTGCCCCCTGTTCCAACTCTTTTGGAACGTGTTGCTGGCATCAAATTCAAAACAGGTATATATTTTTCAAAAAATAATTTCTCAGTTTCTACATTTGATGTTATCTTTGAAGCATTTTCAATTAAATATAGGGTTTAAATGATTTGCACATTATTGCATTTTGTTTTTATTTACATTTTTCACAGTGTCCCACCTTTTTTGGAAATGGGGTTATAGAACAATCATAACGGCACTCAAGCTTTCCATGAATAGTGAGACACAATTCTTAGGTAAACAAGCAGGGCTTTGCTTGAAGCGTTCAACATATTTGCATGTATTATTAATTAAAACGATAATGACCTAAGGGAGGGTCTTGATGAGCTTGATCTACTTTTTAATTATCTTCACATCATTCACCAGGAAACATGCTTGCTTGCTTGCTTGAGATACAAAGATATAAGCACATTCAGTTTAACCTGTTTTCTTGCTCATGTATAATGATCCACAATCCTCTGTCTTTCATAGGTATCATTTAATCTTGACTCTTCTTAAAAGGTGTTGAATCAAACATGCAGAGTTGGTAGTTTCCTTCTTTTCTTATGGATACCTGCTGTTTTTGCCTGTATGGATATAGAAAAGCTGTAAAGAAAAGCTCTTGTTTTGACTGTTCCTTGAGATTTTTATCTTAAATGGAGCCATTCTTCAGTTTTCAGGCATTAAAGGAGAATTCGATTTATCATAACTTATTCATTAGTCACTGGTTAATATCTAAACAAACAAATTCAGAGTGGTTTGATATAAAATGTTCAGAGAAACTTACTGAGTCAGTATTGTTCACAGTGGTGGTGAAAGCAGATGTCTGAAAGCTTAATTTCTCTAAATCCTATCGAATAAATTTATTACATGACATGGTTATGAATATGCTGCCTGATGTCTGGGGCATTGTTTGATAGTTTTGAGACAATGTTTTGGCCTAAAATGTCTTTTCTAAAAGCCATCAATGGGAGGGAGTTATATACAGGAGATTATAAGGTAAAATAGTCCCCAAAGAAAACATATTTTCTTCATATTTAGCACCATTCAACTATTATCAACATTACACATAAAAGACCAAATTAAGACACCTGTTGGATCACTGGTAGTTTGGTTAGTAAATAAAATGTCAATATGAAATTGTTGTAGACATTGCAACTATAAAGCACTGTAAATAAAATAAGTTTCTACACAATAGTTTCAGAGGCGCTTCTTTAGCAACATTAATCAATTAATGTTGTTTTAGCACTAGGACAAATTGAAATCATAGTGTAGAACCACCAGTCTTTTAACCTGCACCACAGAAAGGAGAGGTTGATACAGAGTGCCACTGAAAAGAGCTGCGTCACACCACGTGGACAGCTTTCCTCTCCCTGCCTCAGTACTTGCTAACCTGCATTTTCATTCCAAAAAAAAAATTCAAATACTTTCCTTCTGAAAAAAAAAAGAAAAAAGGAAATAAAATACAGGATCCCGTCAAATCTTCCTGAAGACAGGGCATGAATTTCTTATGAAGTGTGGCACACAAGATAAGCCACAGCAGCTTGAAGCTCACCGCTTTTAAGTTTTCCTCTGTTGTTTTGCCTTTTAATAAGTGCTGTTTATTTAAACATGGTGAGAGAGATGAAATGTGTACAGAAAGGGGATTGCCTTTAAAGAATCTCCAGCCATGATCTCTTTTAGCAGATGATTGCTTTATTGTTTGATAGTTTTTTTGTTTGTTTTCTTGATATTCCTCTGTAATTTTCTGGATTTCCATGGCAGGAAGACAGCTACTGTACTTGGTGGTTCTGTTGTGCTTCTTTTCATCTGTATATGGGTAGCTGAAGAGTCTGTGGTTACCTAATATAGGTCAGTATGTTCCTGTGGGTGTATCTGCCTATTAAAAGTGTAAAGTAAGCTGTTTATGTTCGGTAACATTATGTATGATACTCAGTAAGAGCCTGCATTTACTTCTTAAAACCTTTAGCAGCATAAATTACACAAACGTAATACAATCTCAAATAATAAAATGCATTCCTGAAATTCTTGACTACAGGACCTTGAGTAAACGAATAAACACTTGCCATGTGAAGAGAAAGATGTTTAATTCTGTTCAACTCCTTATTTCCCTGTATTTTTAGAAATCACACATAATTCACAAATACTTTGACACATGCTGTTTTCTTCTCTGCTGTGCTCACACTGAGACAAATGCTGGCAGTCACGCTGATGTAAATAACAGCTGCCCAATTATCATGATTAATTCTCTGAGCACAGCAGATGTGGAACTCCTTACATAGTGTACACCAAATCATCAGCCCATCATGCATATGCCAGCTCTGTCAATGTATCTCTACTAGGTTAATGTGAACATCTGGGGGTTTGGAAGCAGAAGACGACTCCCTCCCATGAGCTCCCTTTAGTTTATGAATGATTCTGAGAAGTGATTAACCGTCAAAAGATTTTAGAGTAGACATGTGATGCCATTTTGTGCCAGCTAAGCATACACAAGAGAGCACAGTCTAAAATAATTCATGTTCATCACTAAAACAGCAAACTATGAAAAAATAGTATTTTCTGTCTCGCACAGTTATCCTAATGTGTTAAGGTCAATTAGATGACAGTTAAACCATTCCATTGATTTTAGCCAGCTAACTCCCTGTTTCTTCTTTTCTGATTTGCTTACATACTAACAAATATAAACTGTAGTGTCACTGGAACAAAATGAGGAGTCAAACAGACATCAGATAATTATAAGCATAAATATCCTGAAATGACTGCACACAGTAATTGGATGTGTTGAAGGCTTCTGCCTGGTTTGATCCTTCACAGCCATTGTACTGTTTCTATAAGGTCGCCTTCAGTCCTTTGAAGTGTGTTCTGATATCTGCAATGGTGCAGCAACAAGGTCAGACTTCAACCCACTTTGTTAAAGTGCTGACTGAAGCTCTAAAGTTTGCTCCAAACATAAAAATATGTGTATTGTTCTTTCCCAATGCCACATATCTGAATGGATTTCATTTTATAAACTCCCACATACAAAAAGGCAGGCAGCCCCACAACCACAGCCATGTTTATAATTTTGATACATCACATGTCCAAAAGTTTGTGGACACCTGTTTGTCTGAAATCAAAGAAATTAATCAGGAGCTTTTCTGTGCTAATATCCTCTAGTCTTCTGGGAACGTTTGAACTTGGAACATTGCTCTGAGGATTGCATTCAGCCAGGCCAGGTACTGGCACTGGGTCAGTAGTTCTGGATCACAAATGGCACGCCAGCTCATCCCTAAAGTATTGGATGGAGCTTCTTCAGTTGAGAGAGCACAACTGAGTTTCAGTGCTGGGGAGGGCTTTATACTCCTCTAGCCCACACTAAGCATAGTGGGCATACTGACCTTCAGCTAATGTGCAGCTGCTCCAGAGCATCACCATTCAGTTGGCGGTGCTTTTCTATTAACCTGCTGTGCATGCACAGTTGAACACCTTTGTCAGTAATAGATCCTCCTTAAAGGAGCTGAATTCACCAATTAGGAGTGTCTACAAACCTTTGGGCATTAAATGTAGTGAGAACATGCAGTATAAATACTTATAAAATAAAATAAATACTAGAGTCCAGTTGCAAATTTTCCACCTCATACACATTCACTGCTGAGTTGCAGGTTCACTTAATCTTGATTAAGCATAGATCTAAGTTTAGTTAGGATGGAAGGATGACCCTTTCAGAGCAGGTCCACATTACAGGCTTACTTCAGTGACCTCTCATGAGGCTCCACTCGGCCCTTGTGGGTGCACGCTGTAGCAGTCAGAGGTTGAGGCTGAGCAAAGGCAGCAGCTTTGCTCTTACAGGTTGCTCGTTTGCGTCAGTCCCCATCATCAGCTGCTCAACGCACGGAGCTGCTGCCGTTATTTTCACCCCTATTCCGGCAAGTCCCGCCTCCTGTGCGTTGATTAGTCAGCGGTGTCTCTCAACCTTCGTTGTAATTGGCCAATAACGTCCGGCCTCTTCAGTTAGGATTGGCTAGTAGTGTCACGCCCCCGCTCTGAGTTTGGCCAGTCGTTCATACTCTCAATCAATCCGCCAAACGGCAACCCTAACCAATCGTACAGCAGTAGGGGGCGTGCCTTGTCGGAATACGGGTGTGGAAAAAAGCTCCAGTGCACTTTCATTCGAGCTCGCGCGGCGGAGCGAGCAGGAGCTGGAGCAGCAGCGTGATGAGGAGGTGGAGGAGAGTGTGAGCGGAGATGAAGGCGGTCAGGCTGCTTTTAGGCCAGCAGGAAGAAGCAGATCGTTAAATGCGCGCCCCCCAACCTTTAACGACCATGCTCTATTTTCAGCTGGTGATCATGGCGGGGACAGTCATGCTGGCCTACTACTTCGAGTACACGGACACGTTCAACGTGCACGTGCAGGGATTTTTCTGCTACGACAGTGCATACACCAAGCCCTACCTCGGCCCCGAGGAGACCAGTGCCATCCCACCCGCAGTGCTCTACGCAGTGGTCGCAGGGGTCCCAACACTGGTGGTGAGTTTCCTTTGCTGGAGTATCAGAGTGGTTGAGGGGAGGGGTCAGGTCGTGGGTCTAAACTTTTATGTGGCCTGATGGACAGTGTAGACGCTATTAAGTTGAGTAGTGAAGAAAATGTTTAGAAAATCAAAATAACTTATCTTGTTTTTGTAATGCCAAGTATTCACAGGCTGTGTGGTAATGTGTTCTTCATCACACCTGTTTTCCACTGTGTTAAGTATTGATTGTGAACTGGATTATCAAATAACTGGACCACAAATAAATGCAAAGTCCTGCCTTTGGTCTCATAGCACTGTAATAAATTAGGGCAGGATGTATGTTAGCTTTAATCTGTTCTTCATTACTCCTATCTTTTACTGTGTTAGATCGAATAGCAAATGTCTAAAATGCCAAAACAAACACCAAATATTGCCTTTTATCTTAGAACACTAGCTATAATGATTTATTATACAATGCATATCATATGTTAAATGGCATATACAGTATTATATGGTACCCATAGTCTACTATAAGGTTTATGTACATATACATGGTATGTCGAATAGTATTTATGGTATAAATGTTGTATAATTGGTATGGTAGCTTTGATCTGTTTTCATAATCTCTATCTCCCTATCTTTTCCATCAAATAAGGAGACATAATGAGGTGCCAGGGTTTGTGTATGTCTAAGTGAAGTGGATATATCATGAAAGCTTTGCCCTTTCATTTTCATAAGCTCTTTGATGCAAACCTCCATAGTGATACAGTACATTCTCTGTTTGATGTTGTAATTAACTTGCCCTTGTTTCAGATGCTAAATGACACCATGCATCCACGAAAGCACAAGAGTCTCAGTTATGATAGAACCTTCATGCATGTCACACTCTGCTAAGCCTGTCTGTAATCACCAGAAATCTTGCCTGTTAAACATCATCATAGCGGCCAGTGAGTCAGATGTACGTTTTATCACTGAGGATGCTACAAGCTGGATCTGTCATCAGCTTGTTTTCAGTAGGCGTTTCATTTAACTGAATACAGTTTGGGTTTCAGTGTAAACTTCTACCTGTGAGTTATTCACATAGATCATTGTCTAACATGTTTGCCATGTTTTGTTTTTGCACATCATCTGTCTGAATGTTTTTTTTTTCCACTTGGGAAAAAATGTATGTTTTGTGTGTATGTATGAATCAGAAAGAAAAGAACACACTAAAATATGGAGTCCTGTGTTCTGTTGTGATATTTTCTGTAAAGCCTGAAATAATTGTTTAAAAATCAGAGGCTTCATTCATGTTTCTCAGAGTTTTTTTGGGTAGCGTCATCCGACTTCATGTATTAACGTGATGCACAGTCTCATAAAGAAGGTTCGCCCCGAAGACACACCCTTCACCATATTTTGAGTTCTCCTTGAATGTTCTTTCAGTGCTCTCACAAACTTTTGATCCACTTGAGGAATGAGCACCTAGCACAACCTACTTTATAAGATGTTCTTTTGCATGGAGCTTGCAAATTATATGGCTTTACATGGCTACCAAGTCCGCAACATGGACTTAGGTCAGCTTTATTATCTATAATAATCCTTACAAATTGTCAGAAAACTTCATATTCAACTGAGTAGAATTTCCTGATATGATGAGGCCTGGGCCTGTATTCATGAAAATTCTTAAAGTATGGTAATAGTCTAGGAACATGTTCCTTATACTGAAACCACAGTAAATAAGAGATGATCCTAGAACAGCACTCTGGTTTTAAGAGGCTTCAAAAATATTGACCCCGATCAAACATTAATGCTATTACTTTTACATATTTGATAAACATGGGACCTGGTGTTTTTTAGCTGAGATTATTTCTTAGTCGCTCTGTTGGAATGTAGATTTACCTATAAACAATTACTATTAAAGTAGCTGCCAGTTAGTGATCTTGCTGCCTATTTGTCATTATTATCAGATTGATTTATTGATTAAGAGCTAGACAGATAGATAGATAGATAGATAGATAGATAGATAGAGAGAGAGAGAGAGAGAGAGAGAGAGATAGAGATTGATCCTCAGACAGAGAGATGTACTTTGCTGATCTCCAAGGAGATATTTGGGATAATAGTACAGACATGAAATGAGATTGCGCTGTTGTGCATGTGCACTCACACAAATGTCTACAGTTACACCGACTCATGTATTGTGTCAAGCAGCGCTTGTATGTTTCTCTTGAGTATGTCAAAAGTGCTCACCATGTTCAGTGTACATGCAGCATTAACTGAAAGACAGAGCTTTGTTGTTGTTTTTTTTAAGGTCTGTGATTTAGTGGCACTAATTTGCAACAAACCAAAGAGGAAAACACCAACTTACTCACATTCTGTTTGTTGCAACATAAACATATGAACACAATCTTCTTAAATAATTGTGATCAGCTGAGGTAATTGCAGTCAGGCAATTATGCAATAATTGTGACAGGTCTACCTTTCACATGATATTTATCATGTCTGCCTTAGCCAGACTGGAGCCGCTCTGTAAAGTGCTCGGCGTGCTTTTACTCTGTTTCTGTCCTTCATGGTCTAATCAGCAATGAAGCATGTTTCACTGTGTGTTGCTTCTTAATCCACGTATGTGCCCTGGTACAGTTTATATATCATGTCATTTCTTTTGAGGAAATTGGTTGTGTTGACGGAAAAAAGTCATCTGTTTGTATATCCCAGTGGTATTGGTAGACTCAACACTTTTCTTCACTGAAGGAGATGCCAGGCCATACACAGCTTGCAAGCTTCTCCAATAAGCCATCAGGCAGGCCGAGTGAAATAGTGCTACAGATGAGTGATAACAAAATCAGCTCACGTTCACTTTGATACAATACAGAAAGAAAATCATCTTGCTTCTGTGTAACTCTGCTATGACACTGTCTGAGCTTGATACCCTTGGCACACATGTTCTTGTCTGCTGTGGTTTGTAGTCAGTACAGCTAGCATGGTTATTTAGAAATAAATAACATAAACGAGAACAAGACAGTTTCATTAAAGTTGTCAAAAGTTTGCACTCTCTCTGATGCACATGGAGGCTGATCTCCAGGCAGATTGACATTTAAAAAAGTGGCAACTAAAATCAATTATTTTTGGTTCTCACCTATGTCTCCTGTGGGGTGCAGTGAAGTACAACAGCTCAGGTGCATTCTAAACAATTCTAGTACCCGCACTTTTTTACTGTGAAGCCACGCTGTTGTAACATGTGCAGAATGTGGCTTGGCATTGTCTTGCTGAAATAAACAGGGACGTCCCTGAAAAAGACGCATATGTTGCTCCAAAACCTGTACCTTTCAGCATTAATGGTGCTTTCACAAATGTGCAAGTTACCCATGCCATGGGCACTAACACACCCCCATACCATCAGAGATGCTGGCTTATGAACTTTGCGCTAAGAACAATCTGTACAGTCCTTTTCCTCCTTGGCCCAGAGGACACAACGTCCATAATTTCCAAGTTTTAACGACAAACTGTGTTCACTGACAGTGGTTTTCTGAAGTGTTCCTGAGCCCATGTGGTAATAGCCATTACAGAATGATGTGGGTTTTTAATGCAGTGCCGCCTGAGGGATCGAAGGTCACGGGCATTCAGTGTTGGTTTTCTGCCTTGCCGCTTACTTCCAGAGATTTCTCCAGATTCTCTGAATCTTTTGATGATATTATGGACTGTAGATGATGAAATCCCTGAATTCCTTGCAATTGCACGTAGAGAAACGTTGTTCTTAAACTGTTGGACTATTTGTTCACACAGTTGTTCATAAAGTGGTCAACCTCACCCCATCCTTGCTTGTGAACGACTGAGCCTTTCAGGGATGCTCCCTTTATATCCAGTCATGACACTCACCTGTTTCTAATTAATCTGTTCACCTGTGGAATGTTCCAAACAGGTGTTTTTTGAGCATTCCTCAACTTTCCCAGTCTTTTGTTGTACATGCCACCACACTTCCACTCACACTGCACTGTTGAAAAATATGGTTTGTGTGGCAAAATGATGAGCTTAAGGTTTCAGTTTGAGCTGAAACTCTTGCATGCATACTTGTTAATGCTCTCACTGTCTGTTATTTAATCTGTCATATCTCATCTTATTTTTAGACTAATTTAAATTGTTCTTCACACATTGAGCAGTTGTCAGTTCCTATCTCAGAGGGAAAGAGGTAATGTTTGTGTTACTTTCATTGTTTCTCTTTGTATATTTGTACAATAAGGTGACCTGAGCATGTGAACAAAGGTGATAGTAAGCATTCATAGATGTAGATTTTGGTAGTGTGTCTTCATTAGTGTAGATTTTCTTGTGCTGATTGGAGTTGGGATGTTTTGCCATAATGCACATTAAAATCAGCTATTTGATTTTCAAAGCAAGATACTGCGTGAATCAAACAACTTTGCTAAAATGTATTGTTTACTTTTGTGACTCGCTTGTCTCAGCACAGCAGTGTTCCATTTAGAAGCACAATTTTTTGCCAGTTATGTAACAAACAAGATACAAGTACAAATTATGCCATCAATGTTGCATTATATTACACTGCAGTTGTTTGATTAGAGACTTAATGAATTTCCACTACCAAAAAATATGCAGCGTGAACAGATAGATCTGGCATACTTTATAGCCTGAACCGCTAGCCTATTTTTGTATTTGTTTACCTGGTCTGATTCCTGCTGTTTCAGCCTTGTGTGTGCATACACAGATTGAGCCTGACTTTTAGCTGTTGTTAGAAGCTTTGCTGTATGACTTGCATCAGTGGCTAATGCCTGTTGCTCTGGATATGCACTGAAGAAGTAGTGCATCTGTCTGTGTGCTACTCACCATATTTGTGTTGTGTTGATTGTTTAAAAACTATGCTTGATTTTGGTAAAATTCATGATCACGATTATTTTGGTCAGTGTTGAGTTCACAATTATTTAACACAATTACTCATTGTCTTTGGAAACATGATGTATTTGTTGAAGTGTTTGTTTTTTGAAATTCAGGTGATTAAACAGATTAGTTGTATTGCATTGTGGAGAGTAACAATCTTGCATAGTGTTTATTACTGTTCTTCTGCAGACTCGTTTAAACGTTTCCAAACAGCTGAATTGATTTTACTGTTTTGGCTCTCTTTCTGTCATCTTTGCTTGAGCTGAACTAAACATGCAACACTCTGGCTGAGAGTGAGTTTGGGCTTTTAGGGAGAGACAAAAGCACCCTATAAAGGAAGAGGGTGCACTGGATTTATAACACAAAATGAGAACATCATTGAGGAATGTGTCACAATGACAGTTTTATCTTGATTATCTTGTTTTCATTATAGTTGGAGGCCAAATCGTAATTGAAAATAAAATTTAATTTATTGGGCAGCCTTATTGGAAACATTCTTCTTAAATTTATTGATGGCTATGTCAACAATCCCTGGACTCTGATGCATGTAAGGCATATATGCCATATATAAGAGTTCATTTGCAAAAAAATCTCCATTTTAATTAATTTTCAAAAATCCTTTTTTTTTTTTGTTCATTTTTGGTTATATCAGTTACTGCTGTTGGGTCAGTTTGATTAAGAAAAAATAACCCAACAAAATACAGATAAATTACTGTTTGACTATTTCTTCTGTAAAATTTTCAGTGTGAACTTGCAATAATGGCTTTTGCAACAAAACATATTTAGAGTTTATAATGCACTGTGTGCTGACGATAATTTACGATTGTTTTTTTAAAGCATGGTTTTACATTTTCTGCCAAATGCATTAAATGTATTCGTATTTGGTTATGATGAGATGACTTGCATCACTTGTTTGTCAGCAGAAAGTTTCACCTTACCTGGGTAGTGCATCTTTTCAGGCAAGTCCCTTTTAGCTACCTGACTAAGCATTTGAAGCATACAAAACCGTTATTAAATAATGATTTTAATTAATTAATTTAATTTTAACAGCATTTGGGAACTGAGGACACTAATTGTTGAAGCTTTGTAGGTGGAATTCTTTCCCATTCTTGCTTGATGTACAACTTCAGTTGCTCAATAGTCTGGGGTCCCCGTTGTCGTATTTGGCGCTTCATAATGCTCCACACATTTTCATTGGGAGACAGGTCTGGACTGCAGGCAGGCCAGTCTAGTACCCGCACTCTTTTACTACAAAGCCACGCTGTTGTAACATGTACAGAATGTGGCTTGGCATTGTCTTGCTGAAATAAGCAGGGACGTTGCTTGGATGGCAGCATATGTTGCTCCAAAACCTGTATGTACCTTTCAGCATTAATGGTGCCTTCACAGATGTGCAAGTTGTCCATGCCATGGGCACTAACACACCCCCATACCATCTGAGATGCTGGCTTTTGAACTTTGAGCTGATAAAAATCCAGACAGTTCTTTTCCTCTTTGGCCCAGAGGAAACGACATCCATGATTTCCAAAAACAGTTTGAAATGTGGACTCGTCAGACCACAGGACACTTCTCCACTTTGCGTCAGTCCATCTCAGATGAGCTCGGGCCCAGAGAAGCCAGCGGCGTTTCTGGGTGTTGTTGATATATGGCTTTCACTTTGCACGGCAGAGTTTTAACTTGCACTTGCAGATGGAGCGACGAACTGTGTTCACTGACAGTGGTTTTCTGAAGTGTTCCTGAGCCCATGTGGTAATATCCGTTACAGAATGATGTCGGTTTTTAATGCAGTGCCGCCTGAGGGATCGAAGGTCACGGGCATTCAATGTTGGTTTTCTGCCTTGCCGCTAACTTGCAGAGATTTCTCTGAATCTTTTGATGATATTATGGACTGTAGATGATGAAATCTCTAAATTCCTTGCAATTGCATGTTGAGAAACATTGTTCTTAAACTGTTGGATTATTTGTACACACAGTTGTTTACAAAGTGGTGAACCTCGCCCCATCCTTGCTTGTGAAGGACTGAGCCTTTCAGGGATGCTCCCTTTATACCCAATCATGACACTCACCTGTTTCCAATTAACCTGTTCACCTGTGGAATGTTCCAAACAGGTGTTTTTTGAGCATTCCTCAACTTTCCCAGTCTTTTGTTGCCCCTGTCCCAACGTCTTTGGAACGTGTTGCAGGCATCAAATTCAAAATTAGTGAATATTTGCAAAACAGAATAAAGTTTATCCATTTGAACATTCAATATCTTGTATTTGTAGTGTATTCAATTGCATATAGGTTGAAAAGGATTTGCAAATCATCGTATTTTCTGAGCCAGAGGGATGCGTGACACTACTAGTAATATTGGCAAAAAATCAGTATTGTCAACTGCATGTAAGTTCACTCTGATGTATTGACTATATAATGTATATGTTGGTATTCGAAAACTCATCTTTTCTATGTTTGAATTGCTATTTGGACCGTCCAGTGAACAAAACAGATGGTTAGCCTTGATAAAATGCGATGTGTTTTCAACTGAATGTCAGATTACTCGCAACTTTTTTTTCATTGTATAATGTTTATATTAACTACATGTTGACAAGAACTTTCTCTCTCTACTGAAAACATACTATAGACAATCTCCGCACCATCTGGTCTTTCTCTGCAATAAACACAAAGAATGGATAATCGTCCCACAAACCTGTCTCTCTATTCTAAAATGCATACAGTACATAATAAAGGACCTTTCATTTTATTTAGGTGCATCCAGTTGTGCATTTTTGGAGCTAGAAAAATGTCATTGGATAGACAACTTATTCTTTGTTGAGTTTTATGGACATATATCACACAATATTGAGAGTAATCTGACATGCACTAGAGACTTAAAAAAGACTGCACTCTGACAAGGTTGACTGTGTGTGTTTTATTCTCCATAAATTTGAGAGTCAACTGACATTCATTTGACAGTACTGATTTTTTGCTAAAATCAAAATCACTAAAAATCACTAGCATGTACAAACAAGATACACAGTTCTAAATGTAGCTGAAAATGTATTGATATGCGGTTTTAGAAGAGATGTAGCTGACATTCATCTGATCCTCTATTTTATATTCTATTATTTATGAAATAATTAATAGACATTTGTTAGCACTAGAAGTTTATGCTAATGGAATAGCTGTCTGATATTTGTTTGATTGTTAGGCTATTGTCAGTTCCAACATGGACCAAGGTAAGTGTTACCCTTGGTCTATCAGGCAAAAATTGTGTTAAAATAGTTGTTAGTGCACTAGTAAGACATTTGCCAAATGCACATTAAATCATGATTGAATCCCTATCTCACTTTTTATTACACCCTTGGTACCATAGGAATTTACTAGAGGAATATCATGTGAAAGTATAATCCATAGCCATAATCCAGGCAATACAGTATGTTCTGGATTTCAAGTGTGCTAGAACTTCTAAAATTTATACCCTGCCATATTACCGTCTAATTAGCTAGTTAATATCTAATCAGGTTTTCACTCTTGACACGTCCATGATGCAGCTTGATAAGCTTTTGAAGGGCCTTTGTGACTACATATTAACCACCTCTGATCACTAGACCATTGGTAGCTAGTCTTTAAGCTGTGGCACAAGCTAGTCATCTAAGACTCACAGGTCCTCATGCAAACCAGTTGGAGCACATTCTGCTTTTGAGCCATATATTGTATGCAAGAACAGGTTGTACAACTGGAAGTACAATAACAAGCTCAATTGCTTTTTGCATCTAAGAAAGCAAGACATGGTGCTTGGAAT
Organism: Pygocentrus nattereri; assembly: GCF_015220715.1. NCBI lineage: Eukaryota > Metazoa > Chordata > Actinopteri > Characiformes > Serrasalmidae > Pygocentrus > Pygocentrus nattereri. The sequence continues at coordinate 19,915,683 of NC_051213.1, forward strand.
TTTCTTATGGCTAAAAGATAAGGTAAAGCCCTCTTGCCTTAGCAAAGTCCAAACCTGATGGAAAGAAGGAACAGCATTCCCAGAGAGCTAAGGAAAGGCCACTAGCCCTAAGCTAAGGCCCCAAGACTCTGAAAATTTCAGCACACCTTGGTAACAAGAGGATTATCTATAGACGTCAATACTATCTGATGTTCAATAACATTTGACTGAAGCAATCATATGGTGGTACTTAATTAATTCGGAGATCTTTGCTTGCTCAAATGGAACACAAGTGCGACAAAGTAGTGCATACTTAAACATATTCAAATATTCTGACTCCAAAATATAGGAATATTCTGGTGTGATCTGAAAGATTGATATTGATATTGGTGATTGATATTGGCTGTGCTAAGGCAAGTTAAATAGCCAGTCTTTCATTAAAGTTATTTTACTCTGTTGTGGTCTATTCATGCCACTGTCATTGAGGTGACATAAACAGACTTTGTCTACAACTGAGTGTATTTTTTTAAATAATTGTTTCCCAAGTTATGCTGAAATGTAATGTATTTGAAAAGTGTACAGTGCATTTGTTTTATCTATAAAAAAAATCAAATATTGGATCAAGACAAATATTGGATTCAGACTTGGATCAGGCTCAAGGAAAAAGACAAAAACATGACTGGGACGTCCTTAGTATCCACTTCTTTAGAAAATTTTCAGTCTTATCGGAGAGGCTGTTTTAGATTGCAGGTCATGTTTGCCAGAGGCCTGCAATACCAGATCACAAAAGTGTGTTAGAAGTTTAACTTAAATTAAATAAGCCTAATGTTTGTTAATGTTGGTCGGAGTTAGGGAGGTAACTAACATGCACAGTGCAAACTAAAGATATTGTCAGCAATATTTACTACCATAGCTGCTCCAGTAATAGCAGAGCCAATCCATTGAACAAGTGTATTATTTAGCCCAGTGATTCTTAATTTTGGTCCTGGAGTACCACTGCCCTGCATGTTCTACTGTTCACCCACTTCGCCTCAGAAAGGACTTATTATTTACCTCATAAGGTGCATCATATGTGTTGGAAACAAAAGAGACTATAAAAAAATACACAGGATAGAGGCACTCAAGCACCAGGATTAAGAATTGCCAATTTAGCCCATAAAAACCATTAAGAAACAGAAATGTAGGAAAATCAAAGCTATTTAAATAAAGCAACAAAAGAAAGTGAACATACCAGTATGTTGCATGCAGCATGTTGGCTATAAACATCATTTCACAAGTACTTTCTGCATCTGTAAACTTGTGATATTCACTCACTGGTGATGATCTGATAATTTGAAAAACCCACTGGGGCCATGGTTGTTGTAATGTTTTAACAGAATTGAGACACTCGAGGTTAAAGAAAAAAAGGGAGGCTTTACTAGTGAAATCAGAGTCCAAGTTCGTAGTCAAAAAACAGGCAGGCTTCAAATCCAGAAGACACGACATAAATAAACAAACATAGCACTGTTGTGATAATCCAAAAGGGAGTGGGCATAAGGCATGTTCAAAAACAAGCAAAAAAGTCAAAAACAGTAATCAGAGATCCAGGGCAAACAATCCAGAGGGCACAGCAAAACACAGAGTTGGAGAAACGAAAAGTACAGGTCATTCACTAAAATACAAAAAAAGATATAAGACTCAGTCGTTCACAAACAGAAACAATACCTGAGAAGACTCCAGGAGTCAACTGATCTCCCAGAGGATTCTGGGAGATCAAGTCCAAATCCTTGCTAGGACTCTGCGGATTCGTGACAGTTGTAAACAGTAATCATGACAGCTCATAACAGTCCACATATATCAGAATGATCACTTTGAACTATACCCCTGGACAGTGCGAATGAAACTTCACGACTTGACAGAATTTGGACATTTTTAGCTGTGTGTACTAGCAGTGTTTAGGTTGATGTTTAAAACTATCTTTGCATGTTTGAGTTCACTTCAGAAGATGCTGTGAATTATGGATGTAGCTGAACATCTCACTCTGCCAAAACTAGCCGAACAGATAAAATGAATATTTGAAATAAATTGATGTGTGAATTTTCAGAGTTTTTGAGAAACTAGGTCAGTCTGACATTTCTTGTTAAGAAATACGCTTTATTTTCCTGCCACTAGCCACTACAGGTCTGGTCTAGTTAAATTGCCTGTATGTTTTCTTGTAATTGGCGTGCGCTGTTCTTTTGTGAAAAGGTGTGTGAATCAAGTGAATGGGCATTTTTTTCTTTAGGTCCTACAAATGACAAATCTCTGCTTACATGGAAGCCTGCACGAAAGCGTCTTTCTCAAACCTTTTATGTTCTTTGTTGAGGGTCATGCAATGTCAGTTTCACTCCAGTCGTAATTTAAAATCATTTTATCTATGTATTCACATTGCCCTGTATTCATATTGCCCCTACCCTATGTTATTTGTCTTTGTTGTCTCCTAGCATTACATGTGACATCACACGTGTTTGTCACACATGCATAAAAACACAAATCAGAGAGCTGAATGTAAACAATTTTAAAACATGAGAGGGTGGGCAGCACAATATGCTTTATAAATATTAATGACACTGTTTCTTCTCCATACCCTTCGCTGAAATGTATGGAGGGTTACCAGGAAATCTGCGAAAACTAGGGCTTTGCCGAAAGGCATTTTAGAGGCTTCAATTGCTCATTGGTATTTCTGAATGAGCGCTGAAACATTCATTCTCAAAATCACCCTTAAAAACAGTATTATTTGAAGATTTTTAGTCGTCTGACAGGTACGCTTCCATTTTAATAATTATTTCAGTTCACACAGTTGTTCTTTAAAAGTGAAATTTAAGCTCTATAGAGATCCAGTCAAATCACACACTTTCACTTTCTACAGTGTTCTAAAATACTTAAATGTGATTATCGTCTTGGAGTGGTAGTTGCAAGCGATTGCGTAATATATAGAGTTGAAGACAGTGGATTGGACACATGGTGGTACTTGCTTGAGGATCATTATGCTTTTGTGTAAGTAAACATGCATGTACAAAATATCCCGATTTCAGATGTTTCATCAAACATGTGCCTCCATGGTAGACATCTCTCATCACAAAATTTTGCACTGAACATTTTTCTTATCATCTGATAATTTAAATTCTCCCACACATGATTTCTCAGGCGTCTTTGGTCCTTAGCTTCAATAGCCACATGTAATGTGGTGAAGGTTGTTGCGCTCCAAGATGAGGTGACATGGATGCCTGGAAAGAATGTATGATGCATTCACCTAAAGCAGCTGTAATTTATTTGTTTTCAAGAAGTAATTATAAATTCATATTCATGATGGTTTAGAGGAGCCATCTATAGTATACATTTACAGTAGTGAGTAGGCCTTGGTGCAAATTTAAATGGTTACTAGATTGTATAACTTAATTCTCAGTGATTATGCTGGAGTCTTCCCATTCCTTGGTTGTGCTTAAATCCCTGACCGTTCCATTTCAGTAGTCTTAATTATTTATGACCTTATGCAAATCACTCTCTTTTTGAAGATCCCACTTCCAGTGATTAGTATTTCAGTGCTCTCGTGTGGTGGTTTGAGGGCGACTGAAATATTATCCTGTGGTCCCCTAAAAAAGTAATGAGAGAGAAATTGCCTGGAGCAGCAAGAATCTCGACGCCAAGAGTTGGCTTAATTTTTAAAGGATTGTGTCCCTCTCCATTCTCTATGCTTATGAAAGACCTCAGTAACCTCTCAAAGTGTAAGTGTCTCATTCATATGGAACAAAGTGAAAAGAGCAGCTACCTTTCTTATACCTGACTGATTAGCTCAGTCTGTGGTCCTGATGGACTTGCTTTGCTTAGTCTCCAGGTTTTGCTGTGATGTTGGGAACTGCATGCTGGTTGAAAATGGAGGCGCAGCATGTTGCTTCCTCTTCATTAGGTGTGGTGAACGGAGTTTCTATTTTCACCTGAGATTAGCCACAGTTCAGGTCACAGAAACACTGACAAATGTTCCCATGCACTGGCTCAATGTTTAAAGTCTTAATTGATCTCTACTGTGCACTCAGCAGAAGGCTGGATAAGTACATGCTGGATCATGACAAGAATAACTAGTGTTAAAAGGCCAAGAAAGCAGAAATGCTGTTAGCAAAAGGTAACGTAAATAATGATGTTTCAAACATTATTGGCCGAGGTAATAATGATTTATTTCTGCCAGTTCTAAATTAATATTTGAAGAATTGCTTCGATCTCTGATGTACATGCATCAGTCTTAATGAAAAGATTGAGTGTCATACAAAGCAATGTAGACTGGCATCAGTAGCATTTGTCAGCATCACTGTTTCATTGTTTATAATAGCAGAATGTCAATGCGCCCCTTCTGCTGCAGATAATCATGTTCCCGGCAAGGCACAGCACTATCCATCCATACCACTGTAATTTATACATTGCAACCTAACCTGTTGTAAATTTAAAAACCTCTATTAGTAGCCTATATTTAGTGCGTTATTTCTTGATTAATATATATGCTTGTATATGTACTCTTTCTGTATTTTTAATGTTATATTTGGCATTCTTAGCGAGGAGCAAAGTAAGCTTTTCATTGTATATAAGGAAACCTGTTTCCTCTGTGCAAATGACAATAAACACTTTGAACTTGAACTTGAACTCCTGTCCTCCCTCTTTCTTTCTCTCTTTCACATTCTCTCTCTTTCTCTCTCTCTCTCTTCTTCTCTGCCACTCTCTCGCTCTTGCCTACACTCTTGCCTCTTTTTTCTACACAGCTATACTGACAGACGCTTGAAAAAAAGCTGCTAACTGTTTTTAAAGCAGTTTGAAAGGGTTTGTAAAATTAGCTTGTGAACATGTTGGCCTGACCTGACCCCATCCCCTCACTAGGGACATATATTCTACAACCTCATTTCAAAAAACGTTGGGACACTGTGCAACAGTGTCAGAATGCAATGATGTACAAATCAGTTACATCTTATTAATATTTGATTGATAGTACAAACACAACATATCAAATGCTGAAACTGTTGAAATTGTTTTTTGAAAAATATATGCCCTTTTTGTATTTGATGCCACCAACACATTTTTAAAAAGTTGAGATGGGGCAACAAAACACAGGTACAGTGGTATAATGCTAAAACAAAACCTATTGGAATATCTCACAACTAATTAGGTTAATTGGCAGCAAGTCATTAATATGACTGGCTAGAAAAAGAACATCACAGAAAGGCTGAGTCTCTCAAAAATAAAGATGGGGAGGGGTTCACCACTCTGTAAAAGTCTGAGCAAATAGTGCAGCAATTCATGAGTTACATTTCACAAAGTAAAATAGCAAAGAACTTGGGGAACATCTACAATACATAATATCATTAAAAAATTCGGAGAATCTGTATAAATCTCTACATAATGGGCAAGGGTGAAATCCAAAACTGGATGGCTGTGATTTTTTTTGGCCTTTTATGAGCACTGCATTAAAACCAAGCACAATTCTGTAGTGGAAATCACTGCATGGGCTCAGAAATACTTCTGCAAACCACTGTTTGTGAACACAGTTCATTGCTGCATCCACAAATGCAAAAAAGAAATCATATATGCAGGATCCAGAAACTTCATTGCCTTCTCTGGGCTTGAGCTCATTTAAGGTGGAGAGAAAATGGAAAAGTGTGCTGTGGTCTGACAATTCAAAATTTACAATTCTTTTTTGGAAATTATGGATACTGCATCCTCCCGGCTAAAAAGAAGCACCATCCGGCTTGTTATCCATGCACAGTTCAAAACTCAGCGTCCATGAAGGTATAGGTGTGCATTAGTGTACATGGCATGAATGTCTTGCACATCTGTGAAGACACCATTAACACTGAACGATATATACAAGTTTGGAGTACACGTTGCCATCCAGACGTCTTATTCAGGGAGGATCTTGCTTATTTTAGCGTAACAATGCAAAACTACATTCTGTAATTATTACAACAGCATGGCTGTAGTAAAAGAGTCCAGGGGCTAAACTGACCTGCCTGTAGTCCAGACTTGCCACCCACTGAAAACATTTGGCGCATTGTGAAATGTAAATTATGACAAAGTAGACTCTGAACTATTGACCAGCTGAAATACTGTATCAAACAAGAATTGGTCTCCACAGTTTCCAAACCCTTACAGAGTGTTGTCACAAGAAGAGGTGATGCAACACAGTAGTAAACATGCCCCCATTTCAATTTTTTTTAAACGTGTTGCTGGTGTCAAATGTGCAATGGGCATATATTTTTCAAAAAACAATACAATTTCTCAGTTTCAACATTCAATATGTTGTGGACTTTGGGAAACAACAACTTATTAGGTGGCAGCATTTGTGTTAAATAACAATTGGCAAGCATTCTGAGGATTACATTTGAAAACATTTTGCTATTCAAAAATTGCCAAAAGGAGTCAGTAGGTTTTTTTGTGTCAGATTAGTAACTGAGGCTGTCTCTTCAAATGAGTTAATGAGCTAAAACCACAGCTTAGGCTACACCACTACCTCTGCCTTTCCAGTGATGTCTTTAACAGTGCAGCCTTGGCAGTGTGCTCACGCACTTGTGATTCATTGCAGAAAAATGTAATATACATGCTTAGTTGCACATGCAAGCTATGAAAACACATAATTGGCAGTTCACTGAACCTGCATATTGTGTATATACACTACTCAAAAAAATAAAGGGAACACACAAATAACACATCCTAGATCTGAATGGATGAAGTTGAATGTGCTGACAACAAAATCACACAAAAATCATCAATTTATTAACCAATGGAGGCCTGGATTTGGAGTCACACACAAAATTAAAGTGGAACAACACACTACAGGCTGATCCAACTTTGATGTAATGTCCTTAAAACAAGTCAGAATGAGGCTCAGTATTGTGTGTGGCCTCCACGTGCCTGTATGACCTCCCTACAACGCCTGGGCATGCTCCTGATGAGGTGGTGGATGGTCTCCCTCCAAAGAAATGCCACCCCACAGCATTACTGACCAACTGCCAAACCGGTCATGCTGAAGGATGTTGCAGGCAGCAGATCGCTCTCCACGGCGTCTCCAGACTCTGTCACGTCTGTCACATGTGCTCAGTGTGAACCTGCTTTCCTCTGTGAAGAGCACAGGGCACCAGTGGTGAATTTGCCAATCCTGGTGTTCTCTGGCAAATGCCAAGCATCCTGCACAGTGTTGGGCTGTGAGCACAACCCCCTTCTGTGGACGTCGGGCCCTCATACCATCCTCATGGAGTCGGTGTTTAACCGTTTGTGCAGACACATGCACATTTGTGGCCTGCTGGAGGTCATTTTGCAGGGCTCTGGCAGTGCTCCTCCTGTTCTTCCTTGCACAAAGGCGGAGGTAGCGGTCCTGCTGCTGGGTTGTTGCCCTCCTATGGCCTCCTCCACGTCTCCTGGTGTACTGGCCTGTCTCCTGGTAGCGCCTCCAGCCTCTGGACACGACGCTTCTTGCCACAGCTCGCATTGATGTGCCATCCTGGATGAGCTGCACTACCTGAGCCACTTGTGTGGGTTGTAGAGTCCATCTCATGCTACCACGAGTGTGAAAGCACCACCAACATTCAAAAGTGAGCAAAACATCAGCCAGAAAGCAGAAAGGTACTGAGAAGTGGTCTGTGGTCCCCACCTGCAGAACCACTCCTTTATTGAGTGTGTCTTGCTAATTGCCAATTATTTCCACCTGTTGTCTATTACATTTGCACAACAGCATGTGAAATTGATTGTCAATCAGTGTTGCTTCCTAAGTGGACAGTTTGATTTCACAGAAGTTTGATTTACTTGGAGTTATATTGTGTTGTTTAAGTGTTCCCTTTATTTTTTTGAGCAGTGTGTATATGTGTATATATATATATATATATATATATATATATATATATAGTATTCAATGAGAATATTTCATTCATTCAGATCTAGGATGTGTTATTTGAGTGTTCCCTTTATTTTTTTGAGCAGTATGTGTGTATATATATATATATATATATATATATATATATATATATATATATATATATATATATATAATGTGTGTGTGTGTTCTCTGCCTTTCAATGAAGAAACATAATAAATACCAGAAAAGTGATCTCACTGTTATAATACCTATACCAATTGGTTAACCATGTACATATGGACATCCCTACCACTCACCCAGTAAGAGTGAGGTAACAACATATAGGGTACTTCTATAATATACATTTTTAAAACTTCTTATTTAGTTGTACACTATATTTCCAAAAGTATTCAGTCACCCATCCAAATCATTGAATTCCGGTGTTCCAATGACTTCCATGGCCACAGGTGTATAAAACCAAGCACCTAGGCCTGCAGACTGCTTCTACAAACATTATTGAAAGAATGGGTCGCTCTCAGGAGCTCAGTGAATTCCAGCATACTACCGTGATAGGATGTCACCTGTGCAACAAGTCCAGTCGTGACATTTCCTCGCTACTAAATATTCCACAATCAACTGTCAGTGGTATTATAACAAAGTGAAAGTGATTGGGAACGTAAAAAACGTGAAAGTGATTGGCAGGCCACGTAAAATGACAGAGCAGGTTCAGTGGATGCTGAGACCCATAGTGCGTAGAGGTCACCAGCTTTCTCCAGAGTCAATCGCTACAGACCTCCAAACTTCATGTGGCCTTCAGATCAAGAACAGCGTGTAGAGAGCTTCATGTAATGGGTTTCCATGGCTGAGCAGCTGCATCCAAGCCTTACATCACTAAGGGCAACGCAAAGCGTCGAATGCAGTGGTATAAAGCGCCACCACTGGACTCTAGAGCAGTGGAGACGTGTTCTCTGGAGTGACGAATCACACTCCTCTGTCTGGCAATCTGATGGACAAGTCTGGGTTTGCCAGTTGCCAGGAGAATGGTACTTGTCTGACTGCATTGTGCCAAGTGTAAGGTTTGGTGGAGGGGGGATTATGGTGTAGGGTTGTTTTTCAGGAGTTGGGCTCGGCCCCTTCTGGTGTTCCAGTGAAAGGAACTCTCAATGCTTGAGCAGACCAAGAGATTTTGGACAATTTTGTGATCCCAAATTTGTGGGAACAGTTTGGGCATGGCCCCCTCCTGTTCCAACATGAAACAGTGCACAAAGCAAGGTCCATAAATACATGGATGAGTTTGGTTTGGAAGACCTTGACTGGCCTGACCTCAACCCGATGGAACACCTTTGGAGTGTATTTAAGTGGAGACCTTGAGCCAGGCCATCTCGTCCAACATCAGTGTTTGACCTCACAAATGCCCTTCTGGAAGAATGGTCAAAAATTCTCATAAACACTGTCCTGAACCTTGTGGAAAGCCTTCCCAGAAGAGTCGAAGCTGTTATAGCTGCAAAGGGTGGGCCGACATTATATTAAACCCTATGGATTGAAGATTAGGATGTCACTCAAGTTCATATGCGTGTGAAGGCAGATGACAAAATACATGTGGAAATATATATTTTTTTTTTGTGTTTTTGGCCCTCAGCACATCACAAATGTAGCACTATGACCCCCCCCCCCCATGCCAAAAGCACTTTTTCACTCTGCACATTCTGTAAGTGAGATCTGTAATATGAAAACATTTTTTTAAGCTTAAAGAACCTTAATACAGTGCAAAAATTCTTTACTAATTAAAGGTTTTTCCTAAGACTGTACATCCAAGGCAAGAATCTTTATTCTTATTAAGTGTAGATTAGGTTGAACAATAACTAGGAAGCAAATGCAGCTACAGCAGCAGCAAAAGTGGCTGTCCCAGCAGAGCTGGTCCCCTGTGGCAAACACAGAAGAGTCTATGAAATGTGCTGTGTTCTGCAGGCGTGAGAGCATAGGCTTTGGCAGAGATGCCTTCCCCTCTGTGCTCCTCAAGCCTCATCATGGCATGTGATTGCAGCGGAGGTGACAGGCTGCTAAGGCTGTGCAGCGCTCTAGTAGAGGGTGCCATCAAGGGAGATAGTGGAGCCTCATTCTCAGAGCTTAGAACTGAGGGCTTAGCCTCGGTTTGTTCTCATGCAGATTAGCTCTTTGTTTATGTGCTGGTATGCTGTCACTTCTATCTGTGCAGACTTGTTCTCCTTTATACTGTTTAAAGACTGAGGATTGTGCTGCGCAGTGTATCATTAGTTTAGCATTATCACAGCATTGGCTACTGCAATAACAGTATCCATATCAATCATATGCAAGTTGCAGATGGCTGCAATATGCAAATGAGCATTCAAATCTCCACTTCTTGCCTTAATGTTCATGCTGGGAGAACCCTGACAAATCTCAGGTGTTTCTGATGTGTGCATGTGGGTATTTTGATGGATTGAAACATTGTGCATAAATTGCATATAACTATATAGTCACTATTTATTTTGTGTGCATTGTGTCCCTGTTTTATTTTTTTCTATGGCAGTGTTAAAATGCTGGTTGTTACAGTTACATGGATGTTATAATAAAATTGGTTCTACTGCATATTTTCATTCTACATCATAGAAAACATATGCTACATCATCGACATCATTGAGAACATATGCTAATATGCTGCTCACTCCAGCGTGACTTGTCTACCACATAGAACACAACTTACAGTAGTGCTAGCCTGTATATTTTCTGTACTGGTGTACTTAGTATAGTCCTACATTGACACCCCATGATATTGCTTTTCAGTTTTAGTGATATTTTCAATAGATTTTTCAATACATGACAAGCAACATGTTCATTGTATATACGATATGATGGCCAAAAAATTAAGCATCTCTGTTGCCATGCAGTTTCACTGTATTTTTGCACTCCAGTGACTGGAGTTCATTTTAGTAATGTGAGGTTAATTACCCTCTGATATATTGTGATATCAAATTTCAGTGATACTGCCCAGCACTTGTGTGCAAAATAACCATTTAATTGCAGTCATTTACATATTACATTTGCGGCTTTTGAATGTAAAAGACAGTGACAACAATACCATGAACGTTTTGCTCTCCAACAGTAGAGAAAAGAAGTGTTATTAAGTCAAAGGGTTTCTGTCACATACATGTTATGCTTTCACGAGCACTGTCACTATCAATTATATTAGTAGTCAGGCAACCTAATGATTATTTGAGTGAACAGTATTCAAAAGCATAAGCTAATAAAATAACTGAACAATAGCAAACCGTAAAAACATTCTAAAATGTTTAATTTCAATAGAATAAATAATGAAAAATGCATCTTCTTTCAAAAAATGTAAATGTTTTCAACAATGTTAAACTAATTTTGGTGAAGATCTAAGTCTTGCTGAATACACAGCTATTCATTGTTATTTTGGGCTAAGAAACTACTATAACTGGATCATTACTGTTCATTTTTTATGTAATAAATTGCTCTTCCCAGAATACTTTAAATTGAGAATGAACCATTAGGTTACATTTTGTTGTCTAGTTTGCAACATTTCTGTGTATAAATCAGTTATTATATGACATGTGATTCCAAACTGCATGGTAGCAGAAACACTGTCTAGAAAAATATTATGTAGCAAATGTATATACAAATCATTTTAAACAAGTTTAATATATACATAGCGACATACCTACATTCAGAAAATGTATTTTCTTTTTGGAATAGCATGCAAATGTTGTGCAACTCACAGGACTCGGCCTTGGCACCACAGTTACACCAATAGCATGAAATGCAGAGTGTACAGAGTTCAACTAAAGATTAACCCAGATTCTACCATGTGGTGAAGATGTTGGGGGCAGGGTTTTGGGGGAACAGATAAAGTCTTGTGCTTTTTTTCATGTGTATAAATCCGTGTGTATGTGGAGGTTTCTCTAAGAGCTCATCCATGGGTGAGCAGTGTAAAGATGGACTACAGGCATTCATAAATCACGCTGCCCCAGAGCTGCTCCTGTGGGTTCCTTGTGTGTCAGGAGCAGACCAAAGCACTACTGAGCAAGGCAAGAGAGGAGACCAGCAAAGTTCAAAAGTTATCAAGCAGGGGGACTCTTTCCATGGCCCTGTAATCTGTCTTATACCTTCAATGCACAGTACCTCCCAGAACTGTTTACCTTCCTGAAAAGTTTTTTTTTTTTCAGATTTCAAACATGTTTAATGTTTCAAAAATAAATAGTTTGTGTGCTAAATACATAAATAAATAAATCTCAAACATGTTTGTTGCATTAGTAAGTATGTATTATGGGGTATGTATCAGTTGTGCATACTATACTGCAATATTTTTTATCAATCTGAACAGATCAGTTTTGGATTGAATTCACAAACTACAGTTATAGAATTGTTCTACATCGCCACAATGGAATTGATGGACCATTGTGGGGGATTCTCCTTTTTGTTCTTGCCCCCCTCCAGTTGCTTTGGCCTTGTGCTTGAAATCATGTTTCTGTTGCTGAAATGTCGACTTTCTCCTAAGCTTCAGTTTCTTAGCAAACCAAAACAGGTTCACTGGAAATATTTCCTCATATTTTGCTCCACCTGTTATTCCTTTATTTTTAACAAGAAGCCCATCTGCGGTGACAAAAAGCATCCACATAGCATGATACTGCCACCACCTCACTTCACTGTAAGAATGAAATCTGGTCAGTGTTAGGTTTGCATCATACATAGTACTTTAAGTTGATATCAGATAGTTTTATCTTGTTCTTATCTGACCACAAAACGTTTTCTGTGCTTTCTGACAAACTTCAGACATGTTTCATTGGATTTTTTTCGGTAACACCTTGATGCTTTTCTAGACCGGTTTTATGCAGCTTTTCATGTTGCGGACCAATGCAGTTTTACTCCACTTCTGGCCACTAAACTCTGTGGCTCATTTACAGTGATTTTTGGAAATTCATAATTATAAATCTTGTTTGGATAAAATTGTGATAATTTAATATTTTACAAGTAGGAATTATGTCTAAGAGATAGTTGTGTTCTTGCTAGCGATTCTTTTTTCATCTATTTCAGTTTTTCATTTTCTTCAAATGATCTACAGATGAAAAAAAAAAATTGGAAACGTATATGTATCATTTGTAATCCAAAAAAGATTGAATCTTTGAGTATTACAAGACACTGTATGTCCATAGGTCACTGTATCTGTAATTTGTTTTGTAACATATGGTTAAAAGGACGTTGAACATGGTTTTAAAACATTAGCATTAAAACATTATTTAATGATTTAATAGATGTCACCATTATTGGATGTAATGCCAATTATAGAGGACCTTTAGACATTAGTAGATGTTTTGATACATTAGTGTATTTCCTAATTAAGTCCCAAATGAGTAGTGCAATCACAGCTAACAAATTTATTGTATTACATTATTACAAGAAGTATAAGAGGCACAAGGGTTTGAAGACCACTACACTTAAGTGGTCTTTCACTAATGGTGCACAGAGAAAATGTGCATGAAGCAAGCTACAATTATAATTAATGGTTTTTGTATGCTTCATAGACATCAGCACAAAAAGCAAGTCATTTTCTTAGTGGTCATTTGCAAATCCCAAAGTGGATGAGTTTTTAGGCCAAACCCTAAAAAGGTTTAGACAGGAAGCAGCTATCTGTGGAATCCTGCAGTGCTGAGAGAGGCTAATTGAAGCACCTCTCCCATTTTATGCTCTCTTTCTTTTTCTGGTCTCCATTGGCAACGGCAGACACTTTTTTTCAATTATAGCATTTCACACACTGGTGACTGCTCCCATCTCTGGTTTGCTGGACCACTGTACCTATTGTCTAACATCCCACCTGTTGGTGTCCTCAAACTCCTGCAGATGGAAGACAGAGAGAGGCGGTTGTATTTAAAACTGTGTGAGTAAGACTCAAGCCTCAGGCTTTCACTCATTTCCAGGTAGCAGTGGGCGGTATACTGTATATCTGGTTCATTCCCTATGAAATTCTTCCTCTAAGTTTTATCATAACGCATTACATAACATTATACCTGTATGCCACAAACAAGTGCAGATAATACAACATACAAACAGCGTAAAACACACTAATGTTCAATCATTTGTCTAATGTTCAATCATTAATCATTTAATTGAATGGATGAGTCAAAGATGTTTGTCATGTTTTAAATGAAAACAAAAAATACAGCTGTCCCTCCGTCACCTCCTGTTGTGAAATTCATGTCAGAGGTAGTCAATTTTACTGGACATAAAAGAATGGATACTCTCCTGGGAGTTAGTTTTTGGCCATGCTGTCCACTACTATCTCCTGGTGTACCTATGAACAGTGGACACCTGTGTGTCTTCCCTCAGTGCCCAAGTAATGTAAACTGACTGTCTAAGCCAAGTTAATCGACCTCAATATGTTGCGGTGAATTCAGCAGGTGGTTTAAAGAGCTTGTTTCAGTGGCTGGTTCCTTTTGTATTATGACTTTTCTGTTATGTCAGGTAATTACTGCTCACTTGAGACTATGAAACATCCACTTAGTTCTGTAGTCATTAAGACAGTATGAGTTATTAATTTTCAACCTCTTTTCCCTCTGTGATTTTATACTGTTTCAGATAACAGTGACTGAAGCAGTGCTGTTCCTGATGCAGTATACATCAAAAGATCTTGACACTAGAAAGAAGACCATTGTGACCGGAGACTGCTGTTACCTCAATCCTCTGGTGCGCAGGACTTTCCGCTTTTTGGGTATGTTCTTAATCTGATATGATATTTTATTTCACAGGTAGTTTTGTCCTCACTTTGTTCTTACAGCATCTATATTTCTTTGTTTCTAATGCCATTATAGTTCATGCCTTAGTCGCATTTCTCTAGCTGATAAAAAGAACGGATGGAGAGGAGGCTGCGTATAGCTCGCTCTCATGCTTTCTCATGTCTCTACGAGATAAGGATACAGAAGTGAAGGGGATTATTAGCCTGATCCTCAGAGGAAATCCACTCCCATCTTTTGTTAAGTCCTGCATTTACATAGTCAAATAGGCTCCCTTCTATGCTCAACCTATTTCCCCCCCGAATGACTTCACTGCCTCATCTGAAATGTATGTAAAATATGAATCATTATATAGTTTTGTTTTTTTTTTACACAGAAGCTTTATAAAAGCCTTAATGGTTAGACACATAATGATGGTACTGTTTAACTGTGGGTGGACCGCAGTTTCTGTACACCCCTTGCTTCAAAGTATCTGAGTAGTGTGCAGTGCTGTGGACTGCAGTGAGGTAGGGATCTGAAGGCATTAGCTGACACAGATCACATCAAGAATTTCTCCTAAGCCTCCCTCACAGTGCCAAGAGAATCATCAAAACCTCACTAAAAGCAACTGCAAGCTCAGCAGCAGTGGCTGTAGCACTCCAGTAGCTGTGATTCCTTTTACCATCCCTTATTATTCAAACTGGTGTTATTACAGATTCTTTTTTCATATCAAAATGTGTGATCTTGTCATATTGACAATTTATAGTAGATTAAGTATCCAAAATAATTGCATACCGATCCTGAGTGTAATAAAATTCTGTAGAATTCTTAGCAGTGGTAAAATTACTGGGTCTGTCACTTTTATGTCATTTCACTTTTGAATATTCAATCAAATATTACCTTCAATATTTGAATATTCTATAACAACAAGGAACGCCTGGTACACCTATCACTTTAATGCTTAATTTAAAAAAAAACGTTTTCTTTATCTTATCAACACCAGAGTAAACAGTGTATCTTTAACCACATTGTTTTAAAACATTAAAAAAAATACTTACAGACAACTCTTGTCAGTGAGTGTAGGGGTGACCATGTTTTAGATTCTATGTGAATTTTTACATGAATTTTCTGTATGAATTTGCTTAGATTATAAAAGCCACCCAAAAAAAAACTGCTAAGCTTGGCTGCATTACTCTTAATGCAGTGCAGACTAGCATGCGCACTGTTGTTATTCCACGAAATAAATTCAGGGGAGAGCATGCTAGCTAGCAACCCAGAACAATAGGAAAAGCATTTGCACTACACCAGATGTTTAAAACCATCTTTTTTGTCTCAAATTAGAGCTCTAATACAGACAGATAGAAACATTTCGATACTTCTACCTGATTATTGCTGAGATATCACCAGGGATTTTACCTGAAAGGGCCTTTGGACTGGCATGAAAAACAGCTAACTAGAAACCACTGCTTGTGCATGAAGATGCGCTGCTTCTATCCGCTTTTAGTGACTCCCTAGTGTTTTGCTTCATAAATAAAACTTTCTTTCCAATTGGACTCATAAAAAACATTGAATTTTACTGATCATTAACTACACCCCTAAAAAGCAACAAAATAACATTTTTAATTTGTATTAAATTTAAACCAAGAACTAATGTAAACGTGTTGTACATTTGTAGTTTATTTAGATTAGATAAGAATCGAAATGTACATGATTCCAAAGCTTTAAAATATCAGGACATTCCCAGAAT
This sequence comes from Pygocentrus nattereri, assembly GCF_015220715.1. NCBI lineage: Eukaryota > Metazoa > Chordata > Actinopteri > Characiformes > Serrasalmidae > Pygocentrus > Pygocentrus nattereri. Next base: position 19,932,001 of record NC_051213.1, read on the forward strand.
GTGTGAAGAACTGATCCAGAAGAAGCGACATTACATATGTGACAGTAATATGCAGTTTTTCGTTTCATTGGAGATCTCTATGAATGACCTTACAATTGATGAATTGGTGGGCTCAAACAGTATCCCCACCCCATCTGGATAGCAGTTCAAAGCTGTTATCTCCTGTTATATTGGGAGCACATTAACACACTTGAGGCTGTAATATAGCTTAGATACAGAGTCAAATTATATTAGTTCTTATATAAGAATTATATAAGTATTCTGCTTATTATTTTGACAGCATGCATGTTTATCGTCCAAACTGCCAACTAATCACTGCTGATTATTTGAGAAGGTTAATCTTAATTTGATTAATCACAAGGCCCTCTTCCAAAACTTTCAGTCAGAGATATGCATGTTTCCTCTCTATATGATTTACCCTTTATCAGGAAGAGCAGGCTTATTTAATCTTGTAGTACGTATACCCTTGACTTTGTTATATTGTGAAAGAAACACATAGTGTCATTTCCATCAGCTCTTTGCCGGTGTTTGTGTTTGTGACACTTGTAAATCCAATTCTTTGTTTGTCAGTAGAGCGAGCTTAGCTGAAGCCATTTGATTCATGACCTGGAGTCACTGCCTCTTATTATTTGCATAATGACTCACATGGTGCTATTCTTTGTAAGAGATTAAATTTAGAAATTGGCTGTGGGTCATGACACGCTCATGCCTAACTCAAAAAAAAGCTCTCTTGCTCTGCAACTATGAGAGGCACCTTGTTAGGTTTTAGTCCTAGTATGGAATAGAGAGCTGGGAAGAATGAGCATTTGAAGATGACTTCAAAGACTGTTTGTGCTGCAGTGTGTCATGGAGCTCTAAGTATGCTCTATTGAAACTAAGTTACTGAGTGACTCAAGTGTCAACTGCATTTTCAAGGGAAGAAAAACGTACTGCATAGTTTCGGAAGTTACATAAAAAAAACACTTTTTGATTGATTTTTTTATTATATCATTATTTTTTTGTAATGCAATGGATGGAATGATTTATTCCCTTTGATTTGCGGCAAAGATTGATTCCCTAAATACAGAAGAGACTAATTACGGCATAATCTGCTGAAGACATTTGTACTGCTATGGTACACATACACTGATGCAAAAGAAATATAATTCATTCAAATCCGAATATCCTAACAAAAGTCTTTGATGGATGCCAGAGTGTAGCATTTTTGCCTGGCTTAAAAAAGACATGATGAGGTCCATTTAGACTCCCACGCCGTCTGTGTGGACCGTGCTGAGCATTGCACCTGCAGCTTTGATCTGGAGCCAGGGCCCAGCACTGCAGTCTGTTGCAGTGAACCCCAGTCAGCATCAAAGTTATCAAGGCCACCCAGGCACTTTCAACAACACTGCCTACATGACAGGGAATGGGATCAATGTGGTGCCAGCCGAAGACCTTTTAAAGCCCCAGTAAGGAGTAACTGCAGCTGCCAGGCAATAACAACAGAATCTTTCAAACAACAATAATGCTACATGGCCACAGGCACTAAAATGCATAATTAATATATTTTTAGCAGTATATTTAAACAAGCCTAGAGATCGTTTCAGGCAGCCATTGTTCTGTTTCTGCAATTCCTAATTGATGCTTTAAATCTAATCTTTATACTGTGGTGTTGGGTGCAATAAGGCATATCAGCCTTATATGACAAGATCCTATCCTCTATGTTTTGGTGCCAGAATTGGAGTTTTGCTCTGTCATGAGGCCTAAAAACTGTCAATTAGTCCTTTGACAGATTCTGTTTGATAGTATACAAAAGTTAATTGGAGTTTTGTTAATGTCATCTAAATGCATTTTGTTCATGATTTTCAAATGATTCATTGTTGACTCAAGTCTGATGCCTGTAATAATGGCTCTGTCATTTTAGCTTTTGAGCTCCTTTAAGGTGGAAAAATGGAAACCTGGCAACGAGTATGTGACATTTCAGAACAGGAAAGAAACAAGGCGTTCTCCACTGATGACAGTGAAGGCAACGTAGATAATGTCTGACAGCAAAATGGTCTTCAAAGAAGAAAAAGCTTTGTTTGGATGCATGGACACAGACTGATGACAGGCTAGGAGCCTGCATTGAAGCTTTGGCCAATTATGTGTTGGTTTTGGCTATTGGTTACTGCTAAAGGCTATAATCCCGCCACTCCAAATGGCTTTCATCACACTGTTCATGGTCAGCTGTTTGCATCCTAAATATTTTCTTTCTTCAACTAAATCCTATTTAACCGTTCATAATTCTCTAAAGTGAATTAAAGCGGTCGTGGAACAGACTTTTGTCTTTTTCTTATCTCATTGAGAGCTTTGAATATGCAGCATGTCAGAATTGCAAAGGGAAGAGACAGCTCTGAAATGTATTCCGTTTAAAAGGAAAACTCTTCAGTGTGCATTATCTAATGCTCTGCATATAAAAAAATTCTGTGTGATGCAACAATGTGAATTATTTTATGCATTTGTTTTCTTACAGAAACCTGTATAGAACTCTAAGATGTTAGACATTAACGATACCGTATAACTATAGGTGGACTTCCAGGGCAGCTTGCATTTTCTGTGTTGAACTGTGTTGATTTAACCTTTTCTCACAGTAGCCATAAAATGAGTACAATTTCTTCCTAGTTTGGGGGTCTATCATTTGAATTATGCATTTCTTTCATTTCATTTAAGGTTGATGGAATATACAGTATTTTGAAGAAAATGTATGTAATTTACAAAATTGGAAGCAAAGTACATTTTCATCTTTGTAGATGAACCAGCGAGTGTTTTTATCATATTAAAGTGCATTTGTTATTGTGGCAGATGTACATGACAATTTGATGTCAAGAAAGCAGCAGATTTGCTGGCTGTTTTATCTCGGCACAGCTGTTTTTTTGGAGAGGTGTGAATTGATGTTACAGCCCAGCCCATTCACCCACCATTGCTCACTAGCAACTCAACACGGAGTCTCAAATATTTAATCTGATACGGTTAAGCAGAATGACCTCTATGGAGCCTGCAGGAAGAGTCTACTTTGTCAGAGTAGTATGCAGTGCTGCGGACTGCAGTGAGCTGAATGTCTCTCTCTAAAAGGAGTTTGCTTTATTCTTTCTTACTGTTGTTCCTACAGGTGTGTACATGTTCGGTCTCTTCACTACAGACATCTTTGTGAATGCGGGTCAGGTGGTAACAGGGAACCTTGCGCCTCATTTCCTGACAGTATGTAAGCCTAACTACACAGCTCTGGGCTGCCAGCAGGCCCTGCGCTACATCAGCCACCAGGAGGCCTGCACTGGGAATGAGGAGGACATTCTACGTGCCCGCAAAACCTTCCCCTCCAAAGAAGCAGCCCTCAGCGTCTATGCTGCGCTCTATCTGGCCGTAAGTAGCTTATTTACAACTACAAGCATTACTACAAGCTCCTCCTCTTCTCCTTCCTGCATCCTTCTGAAAATTAGGCATGCATCTGGAAGAAAGTAATTACTTTTGATGATTTTTTTAAAAACAAGGATATTCTTCATATATTTAACTGCTCTTCATGCTACTAAGGCGTCTTGGTTTGGAGCTGGAAGGCCATTCAGACAAGAGCAGGTGTGGAAGCACTCAAGTGATGGCCACATTCTACATTTTAACAATTGAGCCATAGCTTACTTTTCCTTCACTTTGCTGCTTTCCTGTTGAGCATTGTCATAGACAAAGAATAAAGAAAGATGTATATATCATTGTTTTAGAGCAGTCTTCATGGAACGCTTTAATCTGCCATGCAAACAGAGGAGATGACATCACCCTTGGTTGCTTTTGAAATGCAGATGTGCAGTCGCAGGAGGTGAATTTGCATTCTGTTCATCAGCCCGAAAAAACATGGACTTGGAAGGCACAGTGCAATATGCCGCAATGATGGCTGTGTTTGCTATGTTTTTTTTCCCTTTTAATGAGTGCCAACAGAAAATGGGAACTCTTATTCTGGCCATAACTGCCTATGCAATCTGTCGATTTGATATATTGCTGATGCGGAACGAAAATATAGCTTTAAGACTAGCCTGCTTATTTTCGAAGGCCTCGCTTTATGGGCCTACATAACACAACTGTCATCTAAATGCTTTTAGATTATTTTCAAACCTAGCACCTAATTAAATCTATTTCAATCTTTATTGTTTTGCAAATTATTCTGACAAAGATGAGTCTAGTGTCACATTTGTGATGCACTACATTTCCAAAAGTATTCACCATCCAAATCACTAAGTTTAGGTGTTCCAATCACTTCCATGGCTTCTCCGTCTGGCAATCAGATGGACAAGTCTGGATTTGGCTGTTGCCAGAAGAATGGTACTGACTGCATTGTGCCAAGTGTAAAGTTTAAAGTGGAGGCGGGATTATGATGTGGGGTTGTTTTTCAGGAGTTGGGCTCGGCCCCTTAGTTCCAGTGAAAGGAACTCTTAATGCTTTAGCAGACCAAGAGATTTTGGACAATGTCATGCTCCCAACTTCGTGGGAACAGTTTGGGGATGGCCCCTTCCTGTTCCAACATGACTGCGCACCAGTGCAAAAAGCAAGGTCCATAAAAACTTGGATGAGCAAGTTTGGTGTGGAAGAACTTGACAAACTTGTCAAAAATTCCCATAAATACACTACTAGCCCCTGTGGAAAGCCTTCCCAGAGGAGTTGAAACTCTTATAGCTGCAAAGGGTGGGCCAACATCATATTAAACCCTATGGATTAAGAATGGGATGTCACTCAAGTTCATATGCGTGTGAATGCAGATGAGCGAATACTTTTGGAAATATAGTGTAGATGAGATATGGCCCTATCAGGCTATAGCCAACTTTCGCATCTGCATCTCTCTCCCATTCCTCCTGTGGCTTTGGAAAATGTCTACACTCGTGACTCTGTTTTATTTCTCAATTCACACTCCAACTGTGCTTAATGAAAAGGTATGATTAGAGACACTCCATGCTCCTGAATGAAAAGCAAAAGAGAGAGAGGATCCAAAATCTGTAGTTAATGAGCATCTGTTTCATTTCAGTCCAGTCTTTTTCCTGATGCAGTTCCAGGTGTGAAATGGACTCTTCACTCTGGGCTTTTTTTACACAAGACCGGAGCTGGGGGGATGAGAGCTGATGGCTTGCCATCAGAAGGAATCCTAATGTACCTGAACCTTAGCATGTAAAAAGAGTAGGGGACGAGTTGGGATTTCAGTCTTTAAGGATTTTTATTCTGTGTCTAGAGGGTTTTAGAATGCAAATGTTCTGTCTTGGTCCCCAGGAGGCCTCTTTGCTTGGACTATTTCATCCTATCAGTCGAGCACATCAGCCTTTATGTAGGTCAGGCATTGTTTTCTGCTGATGTCTGTGAAAATGGGCTTTTTTAGAATATTAGAAATGGTCATTAAGAGGCTGATAGTTGGATCAAGAGCCCTTCTGAAAATACATGATGTGGAACTTATGTATCAGCACACATATTCTGTCCTGTCCTAATGTCACTACAGGCAAAAATTAGCCACAGACATATGTGATTAACATGTATGTGCATTTCAAAAATAGCACACCATAGGAAATATATGATATGAGGTATACAAATATGACGTACAAAAATGCTTTTTAAAATGCAAAAAATTCAGGATGTAAAGATGGGTTTTAAATTGAGTTAATGATATTTCAAGGCAGTACAAAATGTCTTTGCAGAAAGATGTACAGACTTGCACTGCAACATTCAGTAGAAAATCATTGATAAAGTGATAAAGTGTTCTGTTAAGGCCATATGTCCATTTCAGAGCTCTTAAAAGAGTGAATTGAAAAATATTCTTCTAAGCCATTAAGTGATGTAAATCAAGCTGATATAGCAGCCTTTGGCAGACTGGCCTAACAGAAAGGAAGGTCCTCTATGGGTGAGGGAGTGCTGGTGTGCAGTAGTGTGTAAAATTGATATTTCTGACAGTTTACACACTCCAGCCTTCAGTATTGCCACAAGCGCTGCCCTTGACCTGAAAGACAAAGTTTTGCTGCACACAGAGACAACATGATATTTGATGGAGCTCCAGGGGATGGGTGACTCAGGCCTGAGCTAAATGTGAGCACTGTTTCAGATGCTAAGGTTAATGTGTCGGAAGACCAGGGCCAGGCAGTTTTGAAGGTTGGAAAGGATATTACAGAGGGAAAAAGAATTGGGTTGAAGAAATATGGTCCATGGCGCAGTCACTTACCATGGACAGTGATTTTGATGCATTTGCCTGTGCTTAGAACACAACAGAAAATATGTTTGCTCAAAAGTTATGTTTAGGCTAATGGGCTGCGTCTGAATTCCATGAAGAAAAAAAAACATAATATTAGAATAAACACAAAGGACATTAATACAAAAGGTAGTGATTTTATGTATGTTAGTATCTTCTCTTAACCACCTCCAAACCTCTCCTGGTGGCAGCACAGTGCTATTTGTAGTTGTTATCCAATACCTGGTTTGGCTCAATCAAAGCCTCATTAAGTTGATCAGGTGTGCTTGTGATAAAACAGATATATATGATGTCTGGGAATTCTGGAACCGAACTTCTTCTAATCAGCTCAAATATCAAAATCTTTTTTTACGGTTCTATGTTTACATTGCAGCAAACAGAATGTAAATCGGGTGCATTTTCATAAGTTGGGTTGAGGTAAATAGATGTATACAAATGAAAACAAAAACAATTTATTAAAATGCATTATGGTTGATTGGTACTAAGATGTTTAGAGAGTGACATTAATGTTTGGTTATTTGAGCTTGAGCTATGTCTGTGGTCAGTTTGGAGCTACTTACTATTGGTATCTAAGAAGAAAGATAACATCATCCAGTTTAGCTGCTCTAGTTTGCGCATTAATAGTTGAATACAATGAGCAAAAAACTTTTAATTGCAGTTATTTGTGCAGCAATTAATTGTTCAATCATTTTCAAGATCATGACATGCCTATAATTATTGTAACACTAGTGCTTTTGTGTTTTGTATTTATTCTAATGTTATATGGTTTTTTGTGTAAGCACAAACACACACTGCTTAGATAAATAGTTTTAAACACAGAGACCTTTGCATAGTACTGTTTTTGTACACTATCATAAATTCCTCATTCATTTATAAATGAAGGTATAAATATGTCTAATTTGGTCTTTTAGAGATGAGACTAGTTTTACAGAGGGAAGAATGTGTGATATGTTACCAGTGTAGTAGAGTGAATCTCTGATCATTCCTACATTCCAGAAAAGAATAGATAGAACAAATGAAACCTGAATTGCTTTTTACTGTGTTGCTCCTGTGTTCAGAAGTTATGAACAGGTTTGGTATGACATTCTCTCATGTCTTTCTCACCCTGTGTCCTGTATTGCTATTGTAATGGTAATTTCGTTGTATTTTAATTTCTGTAGCTTCAAAAACATTTATTCACATATCAAACGATTATTAATGGAATTCAGTAGCTCTGCTAGAGGTTGCTGTTATAAGTGTATAAAGTAAATTAGTTTGCTGGTCTTCAGTAAAAAAAAAGTTGTGTGCTGCTCAATAGTACAATACAGATGTGGTAGATACAGATTGGAAAATGTCAAACTATTCCTTTAAATGTTGGGCATCACTTTCAGAAAATGTATCAGTGTAATAGCTGAGCAAGGTTTTTTGGATGAACACACAGCTCATGAAACAAACCTTGTTGAGTCCTTTGTGTAGTACCCAGTCAAAATTAATGTATATTTTATACACACACATACGTATATATCAAGCCTGGAGGACACAATAAAACTATACACAACTCTCTCGCCCCTGGAGATTCTTTGAAACTGCGTCACAGCTTGCTGACCTTTGAGTCCCAAACAAGTAGTTAAACAAACAAGGGAGATGGTGCTGGATGATGGCTCAGGATTACAATTATTGCCTTTGTTGCTTGTGTCCTCAGGAGTGATTGGCGATTACCTACGACCTTCAGCATAGCCTTGCTTGTAGAATGTGAAAACGTCAGAAGTTAAGTTTTATCAAAGTGCTGGAGCCTCAGTTCTCTTTTTAAGGCGGGTCAGCTGGCCCATAAACAGGGCTGCCTTGGGCAGTTTGTCTGCCTCTTCCTCAGCCAGCCTGATTTAACTAAGACTGTTAGGCAGCTGCACACTGCAGTCACCTCCTTCGGGCCATACACATGCACGCACGCACACACACACATACACACACACGCACGCACACACACACACGCGCACACACACACACACACACACATACTTGGGCATCTAAATATAATATAAAACTTTTCCCTTTTAGTGTCATTTCTTTGCCTTTATTACAGCTTGTATTCTTTTTGGGAATCTTGTTTTTCAAGGACATTTGCAGAGATATTTTTCCAGACCTCCACAGTTTTGTCTCATAAGTTGCATTTTCTGGTTCTCACAATCCAAGTAATTGCAATTACAAATTTAGACTTATCCTTCTCAATAACAGTTTCTTGACAGCTGCACATTATTTAGATTCATAGTGTTTAGTTGTCTTCTCACAGTGGAAGGATGGACTGAAATATCTGTTGTTTTTTTTTTTTTTTAGATCTGAAGCAAGTGTGGAGCTTGATTTTGTCATTTCTCTTAAACAGTTTAGCGGTCTACTGAGTCTTGCATGGTTGTTAGGGGTCCCATGTCCTCTATATCTTTTAATCAATTGAATTGAACTTCAGTTTTGGAGACTTTTTCCCCACTTATGTTCCTTTTCTTACCTTTTCCTTTCTTATGTAAGTGAATTATCTTGCATCTAATCTCAGCAGAAATATTTCTTGGAAAAACTTGTCCCGAATGGCACATGACAGCATTCTGTGACATTTGTACAGTACTGCATGTGTATTTTGACCCGTTGGGAAAAAAAAAAAACTATAATAAACCCTGTAGCTTTTGTAAAAAGACCCTTACCTTGCTAAGATGATTTTTTGGTGATGACGTAGTACACAAAAACTGTTCTTGATTCAAATATGTTATGTTACACACAAATGAAATGTTACATCAACAAAATTGTGTTCATGTAATACATTTTATTCATTTGCAGTCATTCAATACATCTGAATCATGTCAACATATTGCTCTGAAAAAAACAAAACCAGCACCCACATGACTTGCTTTTATTTGACATGCATATTGCTCTACACCCTCATGTGATTCCTCATATACTGCGTGGCATTTATAGGCCCAGCTTGATTAGAGCTTTTTCTAATGCATATTGTCAGTAGTGACAGCAAAGCATGAGCAGCCCCAGTGCGCTTGTAGCTTCGCTCACGGCCGTCTTGTTGCTCTGCTCCCTCTCGCTGATACGGCATAGTGTTCCTCCCTCAGGAGCACTAAAGCTGCAGTAATCCAGGTTAACACTCTACACTGTAATTGATTATCTGCAAGAGATGTGGAATGTTTTTATCTGATGGAGATGACATGAACATGGATTCCTTTTCTTTTCCTCTCATTTCAGATGTACATCACGTGCACTGTGAAAGCCAAAGGAACCAGGCTGGCCAAGCCGGTCATGTCGCTCGGTCTGATGTGCCTGGCCTTCCTCACAGGCATCAACAGGGTGGCAGAGTACCGCAACCACTGGTCGGATGTAATCGCCGGCTTTATCATTGGAGTGGCCATAGCCACCTTTCTGGTAAGGAGCATTTATCTGTGCTATGGTCATTTCATGCTCTTTGTGTAATGGGCGGTTCCAGTGGGCTAGACACTGTGATTGCCTGTTGACTAGCACAAGTTGACAGTCATTATGAAATCGTCAATCACACAACTGCCTGAAGGGAGTGATGAGAAATTACACATCTAGTGCAGAAAACAGGTACGCCACAGCGCTGTGACCTGGCACTCTACACCCATTTACGCCTAATAAACATACTGTGTACTCTTCTCATAGAATTAAACAATAATTAAGCACTGCTGAAAGTGATATTGCCTGTGTCTTTTATGTATACTAGTGAGCTTATTGTAAGTGATGGATGGCTCTGCTTGACTCTTCCACTTGTCTCTACTGAAAGCACTAGAGATTATAGCCTGTAGGTTGGAATCTGTGTTGGATGTCGCTAATGTTTTAGGCAATAGAACATGAGAGGAGATATCACCAATAACATCACATCTGTGACTTTATTCTTGATAACCGTGACTGTTGCATTGCTTCTGTGTTGCTGTTTTGAAAAGTAAAGGAAAAAGTAAAGAAACCCTGGACAGTATTTTCATTTTAATCTTAGCATCTTCTTCTACCAAAATAGAGATTGCTGCAGCTGAGAGTAATGAAACCATTGTTGTTACTTAGCAACAGTTGGTCATCAAAATGACACAAGTATAGAAATGGCACAATAAAATATTCATCATGAATGCTGTATGATAAATATAATAATGTATTTGAAAAGGGATGAGGAAATTTTGAGGTAGAGATCTTGAAAAGAGATTTTTGTTACAGTCAAAGTTACAGTGAGAATGACTTTGACTAATATTGAATACATTTTGGTGTTTCATGTATAATATTTTAGTCTACACTGTAGATGTTATTATTAAAAATATGAATAACAATTATTGTGATTCCAGACTTATTTAAAGTGATTCCAAACTTTTCCACAGTACATTATATTTCAGACTTTCATCTGCATGTAAGACTGACACTACATAACTGTGTTGATTAGAAATGGCATGTCGTTATCAGTGGTATTGTATTGAGCCAGCATGAGCAGAAAACGTTGGAACAGATATTGTGTTGGGGGGGTGAATCTGCTCCAGCCCTGTAACAAATCTGAAATAGCTTTTACCTTATATATAATAGCTTAAATAGCACTCACTCACACTGTGTTGTGTTGTTGTTTGCTGTGTTTTTATTCCTGTGGTGTAGTAGCATGTTTGAGCAGTTTGAGCATGATCGTCTTAAGTGAAAAGCTAGAGTTAAAAATAGTTTATTTTAAAGTTTATTATTTTTGAAAGAAATAATATCAGATATGTGCTGATATTGGTATCAGCAGATCCTAAAGTTTTCATAATTGGAATCAGAAAAGAAAAAGTGTTTTTGTACCATCTCTATACAGTCATAATTAAAAATATGTAAGGTGTGTATATATATATATATATATATATATATATATATATATATATATATATATATCAAACTCTCTATTCTATTTTGTTGGTGACAGCACCCACAGCTTTTCCTTTGGACGCTTTATACCAAAATGACCTCAAAAAGAGAAGAACAGAGCCTAACAAATTTTAGGTCCTGTTAGAGATGCAAATTCTTTTGACCCATATACGCCTGTTACTAGTCATAAAATCTGGCAGACTAAATTCACACTGCATTTTATATGAGCAAAGTTTTAATCTTTATTGAATGAAAAAAGAAATGCAGCCCAATGTAACAGAAATGACAGAAGCATAATGTTGTCTACTTACTTACATTTATTATATATTATTAGCCCAAGTTAACACTAACATGTATGGAAGCTGGCTTCAAGTTCATATGCATAGTTTAAACAACAATCAACTTAAAGTTGGTAGTTCACAGGATTTAAGGTTTTTTGTCATTGGGTCTAGTCAACAAATACATCTGTAGGTTATAACCTACACATAACAGAAACAACATGGTGTTTAAAAGTATTCAGTTGTAGCCTATCTTAGCACTGCATCATGTGGCTAAATAGCTTAGTTGCAATAGTTCTGTAAAGTACATTTAGGATGATTTTGCGTGTTTCCACACCTGAATGTTCAGACCAAGAACCATGGTTTATGTTTTTGTGACATTGTATACATTTGATCTGAGTAGATTTGGTTTCACATTTCGATTTAGCTAGCACACTAAAGAATTTTTGCAGACATATCTACGTCCTGTCGTCACCTACAGTGGCAACATAACATTGATTGGTTTGTAGAGGAGCATGTGTCTGACATCAGTGTGTTGTCAGTTCCACAAGTGGCTTCTCCGTTTCAATCGAGAAAACTTGAATGTCCTCATCCTCTCAGAAAATTACATATGTTTCAGCATTTTATACATTTTTTTATTTTTTTGTTGGACCACACATACTTTCTAAGCCACTTATCGTTCTGGGTCAAGGGGTGAGCTGAAGCCTATCCCAGCAGTCATTGTGCAGAAGGCAGGATGCACCCTGGACAGTCCATCACAAGTCAGACACACTGACACACTTAGAAGCAGTTTAGCATGTCCAGTCGGCCTGACCACATGTCTTTGGACTGTGGAAGGAAACCAGAGCACCCAGAGGAAACTCGCACAGAGATGGGGGGAACATGCAAACTCCTCACAGAGAGGACCCTGGTCGCCCGGCCAGGAATCGAACCCAGGCCCTTCTTGCTGTGAGGTAACGGCGTTACCCACTATGTCACTTTTCACACCTGCTGAAAATGGCAAATATCCAGACCAAACAAGGTGGGCATGAAAGCACCCTAATATCTGCTATACCCCTGTATCAATGGCTCTGGTACCACCAGTTAAAATTAAGTAGAGTCAAGGAGTGAACTCCATCCACTCCAGCAGCAGACTCCAGAAAACAACAAAAAAAAAGAACAAGTTGCACTCTTCAGCCATCAAATGTACAATTTAAAAATAATCCTTAATTTGAATAAAAAACCCACCTATTCAAATGTCTGTTGTTAATTGGAATTCAGTCAACATTTTAACTGAATGTATTGGTCAAACATTTATGTATTTGTCAGTAAACAGTTAATGAGTAAATGGTTAACATCACATAGATAGATAGATAGATAGATAGATAGATAGATAGATAGATAGATAGATAGATACTACAATCATATGAGTAACTCTGATTTTTGCAAGACTGTTTTTTTCTTTTACTGTGTGGCAGTGATGCAGAGGCAGAGGGGCACTGCCCCACTGCTCACGTAGCCAAGCTCTCCCCTTCCGTGAATAAGAGTCCTTTCTTCTCCTCACGAATATACCAGCTCCCTCCTAAATCTGCTTGTGCTGTTTGGGGCTAGCATGCACAGGGAGATGGATTTACCTCCTTATTCCAGCAGCCAGCTCTAGATGTGTTATTGTGCAGAAACCAGCCAGTAAAAGCTCTCCGAGAGCTCATGGAGCTTTACTGCAAATGGCATTGTGGTAGAGGAGATAAATACAGTAGCAGCCATGACAGCGTTCTCCCTGCCTGTGTCTCATTCCTTGTATGGAGCCTGTGAGCAGGAGGGCACCGCAGTGACACTTGCTGTGGGCATCGTGTCCTCTAATGACCTTTTATAACTGAATTGCAAAAAAGAACCAAAGCATTCTCTAAGCAGAGAGCCGGGTTTTGTCTGTGGAAGGTTTAGTCTGTAGCCCACAGTGGGTTAATCCTTTTAATTTGGGAGTCATCATTGGCTTTTTCTTTACTATTTAAATGTAATTAGACAAGAACTAACAACAATAACTTTTAATCACATTGATATCATGATACACTCAGCGGTTGTGCTGCTAATCTCCTGGTTTACCACATTGGATTCTGATCTGGTGACTGGAAAGTCTGTTGAAGTATACTGCACTCATCGTCATGTTTATGGAACTAGTTTGAGATAACTTGTGCTATCTGACAAGGTGAATTATCATGCTGGAAGTAGCCATTAGAAGATGAGCAAATTGTGGCTATTGTGGCATCTTTTTTACTGTAACCTCAGATTACTGATCTTGGGTGACAGGAGTGGAACCTGATGTGGTCTTCTGCTGTTGTAACCCATCCACCTCAAGGTCTGACATGTTGTGCATTCAGAGATGCTTTTCTGATCATCACTGTTGATAATGTCAACTCGAAACATGTTTTATTAACAAGATATTACAGCCCACACATTTGCTTCTCACTTACCTTTTTGATTTGCACAATTTTGTGTAAACTTTAGAAACTGCTGTGCATGAAAATCACAGGAAATTGTAGTTACAGAGCTACTCAAACCACCCATCTGGCACCAATAACCAAGTCAGTTTGAATTTTCCCCATTTTAAAACCTCTATGTTAAATTTCTGTGCTTGTTTTAATGAGCCACAAATGAGAAATATAAAACTACACCATGCCTTTTTTTATTGCTGGCAAAAATGGCAAATCATGAGCATTAAGCCTTTAGAGTTGATGCAAACCTACCCCCTCTCTACAGAAGAAGGGCTAGAATACTCATGTTTGCATGGGCTATATACAGCCTTACAAATGTATAACCCCTATTCATGAGATGTCTCACACTGAGGGAGTAGAGAGAAGTCTGGTATGTTCTGTTGCTGTAGGCTGTATATGCCATGTTGACAGAAGAGGACAGCAGCAGCAGGAGAATGTGAGGGTTTACATTAGCTGTTGATTTGGCCAGTTGGCTACAATGGGCTGGCTCTGAGGCCATTTAAATGCTTTGTGAAAACACCTTTTTACAATTTCAGATTGAACAGCTGTTATTAGGCCTAAATGATTGCCCATATTTTCCCTAGAAATTTGCATTTCATGCAGACCAGGTGAAGGAATGTGATAAGGTCGTGTATTGCTGCATAGCTGTGAATAAGTGTTTATATTGTAGGAATTGTGTGTGTGTATGATACTGAAGTTCACACTGCGCATTTCCATTTGAGTGACTTCACTCGATAAGGCCTGTTGGTGAATAAAAGAGACTTAGTCCAGCGAGATACAAAGATGAAGAGAACAGGCTGTGAAGAAGTCTGAGAGCCAAGAGAACTAGAGGGCTGATATACACTGTGACGGTACGGAGGAGCTGCTTAGTCACCCTGGCACCCATCAATTTACTGCACAGCCTTCAGGGAGCTGAAGTTTCAAATTGGTATCATTTGGATGGTAGATTACATAAATCTTTCTCATGTCCTTTTCATTGTTCCTTGCAAAAAGATTTTTTAGCTCTCATGACGTTATTAAGAATTGGAATATATGAAATTACATAATTCCTCTCTGAATACATCTCATCCCATCATGGGCAAAAAGAATACTGAACGGCCCAAGAACGACATTGATATCTGTTTTAATGACCTGCCAAGCACAGAAGCCTTCAATTAATATTTGATTGACTTCAGCAATTAATTTGTCAGAGGCCAGAGTGTGTCTGCAGTGATCAGAGAGTGTCAGAGCCTTTCGTTCTGCTCTGTCTAAGTGAATGTGAAGTAAAAGCATAAATATCTAATTAAACCTTCGTCATAGCTGTAAAAAAAACAAAAAAAACAAGACGATATGTAATGTAGCTGCAGTGCTTTCTGATGATCCGAAATCCTGGCAACACTGCATTATGTTTTACTAGGTTGCCACTGTCCTTTCCGACTACAGAGTATTGCCTTCACCTTTATCTAGTATGAATTACTCCTGCTGTTGCTATGATTTGTGTGGCACATTACAACTAAGCATTCTTCTGTATGAAGAGTTGTGCTTTCATCTTCAAATGATGCTATTACAGTAATCATTGGACTATTTTAGTGCAGTGATGCATGTTATATTTTGTTATTATATATGAGAGCTGCATGGATGATGTATGAGCAAACCATTAGATTCTGTGACCCACTTTCCACCAGTAGGAATGCATTTCATGGCATTAATTATCAACAGCTTGTGCACACAAGTCAGATAATGTGTTGCTTGCAATAAGCATGGCATTACGTATCTTTAGTAGGTCAGAGTGTACTGGATGAAGGGGAAGTGTTGTATTTAGTGAGATATGGAAGGGTGCTGCAGTGAACTAATGCAAAGGAGCTAGGGCCTGAGATATTCATGAATTCTAGTTAATGCGGCAGGGTAGCATTCTGTTTGCTAACAAATGGTAGAATATTAAAACATGTCATGTACGAGGCCCAAATGCTCAAGAGTTTTGCCTCATATAGTGCATAGATGAGATCCCTTTGTTTAAAGTGTTAATGCCTCTTTGAGATAGACATACTTTCCCTCAAGGATGATCTGACTAAAAACAGAGCAGTGTAGAGATGTTGCGGTTCAAATTTGTCATTAAAACTGTACCAAAATATTGATATGGTAATATCATTATATATAAGTGAACTCTTGGCAGTGCAGTTGTGACTGTATCAATATTTCTGAATTTACGTTTACATATGGCATGTAGGGGAAAGCAAGGCACAGACTAATGCAGGGTAAAATGTGACATGGATATAATTTAAGTAGTTAATCAGGTTCAAGCAGAACAGGCTTGTAGTTTTGATCTTGTATTATTATAGCAATGTCATCTGTGAATTTTGATCACAATCTGACAAATATTATGCATGATTCATGTTGAGAAAAAACGTTTTTGTACCATAAACATACTTTTTTCATATAAAGTGTTTTTTGTCTGTTTTTTTGGTTACTAAGTTGTGTTTTTAAGCTACAGAATTCACACCTATATTATTTCTATATATTATAATCAGTTTGGAAAGCTCATTTGGTTCAAATAACATAGAATGCATTGAATTCATTGTGTTTTGCATCAATTTGCATGACATTTAGTGATTGTTACCACTAGCCCCTTCATTTGTTACAATTTATCCCATGCAAGGGTTAGTTCTAATGTTGGTACTCAGTCTACTTTTGACTGAATTTTTAATAAATGTGCTGCAAATAAAGTTTTTGTTTTCATTTCTAGCAGAGATGTGTAGGTTAAATGTATATATCGAACATTAATATAACATCAAATATGCTGTGCCCTGCTCTGCCTTACACTAGCTCATGGAGTACAGGAAAGCATTCAACTCTGTCGATCATATAAATTATGGAATGTCCTCAGGATAGTAAGTATCTCAGAGCAATTCACTCTTCTAATCAACAAGCTGATCAACAAGCCACAGTCCAGACAGAAAATGGACAAACTTCGGCAAAGGAGTTAGACAAGGCTGTATGCTATCACCTTGTATGTTCATCCTATGCAATGAACATTTAATAAGAGAAGCGAGGAAAAATATTGATGATTCAAGATTGATGGAAGAAACATTAAGAACATAAGAACATCAAGAAACAGTAACTTTCACTAATAAATAAAGAATGAATGTAGAAGTGGTGGATGTTTTTTTACTCAACTGGTACACAGAATGAAGGATGAAAGAGCTTAAAAAGATCTTCAAATGTAATGATGTGTCTTATTTCTGTGGTTCGTTATGAATGTGAAATTTCAACATTTAAAAAGCTGTCCAGAAAAATGCTGATTGCCTTGAACTTTGGCACGGACTTAAAAAAAAAACTTCTCACTCAAAGCCCACATAACTAAACTCGTATTTTGGACATATTATGACAAGAACTAATTCATTTGAAAAAACACTTATGCTCTGATCCTTTAAAAGTAAAAGATTTTGATACAGCAATAGGAATCAGAGGCGATTAAGAAGTCTGAAGACACAAACAGAAGGCAGGGTACCTACCCATACAGTCACCAGGAGTCAGAATCGACTTGATGACATTCAGTGATATAACAATATTTAATGATGTGACAATAATATTCAAAGTTAATAGTTTTTTGGAATCAGCGCTGAATGATTGAATGCTAAATAATATACTATGATATACGGTAATACAATTTTTGTCAGGTTTTCTTCTGCATGATATTTGTAATTTTACATACAGACAGAAAATAAATAACGTACCATTTGCAACTATGTAAAACATACCCAAATGTCTGCCACCTCTGTGCATGTCCAGATGTCAGAGAGAACACAGATTTAAAGGCAAAAGTTTCTTTTGCCGCATTTCAAGAAAGAGTGAACAACTCAAGGAGATGTTGTGTCGGGCCTTATTTTCATCCGAGTGGCTGTTTGAAAGGGCTTTGACCTTCAACGCTGGGAATACAATGAAATAAATACAACCAAATTGGGATAAACACACAAAAACACATTGATAAAAAATATGCCACACATTTCCACTGCAATGTTTTGCGGCAGGGCTGGCAAGCTGGATAAGCCAGGATGGATAAGTTAGGCTTATGTAAAGCATTGTGTGCAGCGAGACAGAATGCAGTGAGTTTGGCGTCTGTTTGTATGAGACCACTGGAATGAGGATTTTACAAGGCTGCTTGAAAAATGACCCTCATTTCAGTCTTATTTTTAGAGTTATATAGCCTAAGATCTTCTTTCCCCTGCTCTGTATATGAGGTTAGACAGTACATTGCATCAGCCTCTTTTTATATCTGCTCTATTCTAGTGTCTGAAGCACATCAGTCATGCAGTCTTTACTTTTGCAGTGTTTCCCATGATGTTCATTTCAGCCCTCAGTCCTGTATTCAAAGGTGTATACAGCACCTTCCACAGTTATTGGCACCCCTCGGTAGATGTGTTAAAAGCCTTAAAATAAATTCAGTTTTTATTTCAGAAGCATAATTTCACACTGAACATTCTAGAAAAATGTAACCTTTAACACAAGTGAATAAAAAAAACAGTTCCTGAGTAAGAAATTATTTTTCATAAAATCACCTGTTCCACAATTATTGGCACCCCTAACAATTCCTAGAAAATGAATGTAATTGAAGCATTTCTGTGATTTCTACTGCAGTTCATAAAGTTGATAGAGTATCTAGGAGCCTTTAATTAGTAATTCATCACGTCCTGTTTCCCTGGGGTATAAATATGATGTAACACAGAGGCCTATTTCTCTTTTCCACTCTTCAACATGGGAAAGACAAGAGAACACACCACTCAAGTAAGGCAGATGTGTGTCGAACTTCATAAGTCAGGCAAAGGCTACAAGAAAATAGCCACTCGCCTACACCTGCCCATATCTACAGTCAGAGGAATCAAGAAGTTTAAAACAACTGTAACAGTGGCAAACAAGCCTGGACGAGGACGCAAGTTTATCTTGCCACCACGCACAGTGAGGAGGATGGTAAGAGAAGTAAAAAGTTCTCCAAAACTCACTATTAAAGAATTGCATCAAAGAGTAGTATCTTGGGGTCATAAAGTCTCCATAACAACCATCAGGTGCTATCTACATGCCAACAAGCTGTTTGGGAGGCGTGCACAGTAAAAGCCTTTTTTTCACTTACAGGCATAAACGTAAATGTCTGGAGTTCACTAAGCGGTACTGGGACTTCAACTGGGACTGTGTGCTTTGGTCAGATGAGACCAAGATAGAGCTTTTTGGCAATGAACACTCTAAGTGGGTCTGGCGTAACACAAAAGATGAGTATTGCGGAAAAGCACCTCTTGCCCATTGTGAAGTATGGGGGAGGATCTGTGATGCTGTGGGCCTGTTTCTCTTCCAAAGGCCCTGGGAACCTTGTTAGGGTGTATGGCATCATGAACTCATGAAATACCAGGACATTTTTAATCAAACTCTGGTGGCCTCTGTCCAAAAGCTGAAGATGGGTTATCACTGGGTCTTTCAGCAAGATAATGACCCCAAACATGTGGCCAAATCTAAAAAAAAAAATGGTTCACCAGACACAAAATCAAGCTACTCCCATGGCCATCTCAGTCCCCAGACCTCAACCCAGTTGAAAACCTGTGGGGTGAGCTGAAGCATAGGAGAGGGCCCAGGACTCTGGATGATTTAGAGAGATTGTGCAAAGAGATATGGTCGAAGATCCATCTCTGTATTCTCCCATCTTGTGAAATGTTATAGAAGAAGATTAAGTGCTGTCTTGTTGGCAAAAAGGGGTTGTAGTTAGCATCAGGGGTGCCAATGATTATGGCACAGATGATTATATGTAAAAGAATTATTTCTTAATGTGGGATTCTTTTTCCACTGAATAAATGCACTTGAATTAAAGGTTGGATTTTTCTTTTTTTTTTTGCATTGTTGTCCTATATTATTTAAAAAAAAAAAAACTAAGAACACATCTTAACGAGGGGTGCCAATAATTGTGGAGGGCACTGTATATGGTCCCCCACCAGCTCAAGAGTGTATGATGCATTACCTGCTGTCATTTCCCTCCCTAGTGTAGACACTTAAGAAACCTAGCCACAAAACAAATAACATAAGCGTTGTTTTCTGCTGTGTTTCAGGTTGTGTGCGTGGTCCACAACTTCAAAGGAAAGCTTCTGTTGAGTGAAGACCCCCAGCAGGAAAGCATGAGCAGTGCGCCTATGATGAGCATGCCTAGAGTTGAAAGCCCCCTGGAGAAATACATCGCATCTCAGGTAGAGCATAGCTGGATTTATATAGTTCTACCCACAGTCATACTCTGTTTAGCATGTGACACTATGATTATTGGTGCAACATCAAAACATGAATGGGTTAAGATACGTTAGAACTGTTTCAGTCAATGTTTGCTTGACTTGTCTGTGTATGTATGTGCATATACGGCCGTGCTTCAGATGGCCGAGCTGAGAGAGGAAGAGGAAAACGTGGCGCCCCGCTCTCTGAAAGCACGCCTCCTGGGATTCTTTGACTGGATTGCAGGCAAAAGCAGCCGCTTCCGCCACCTGCAGAGCACAAGGCAATAAACGTATGAACACCTGTGTGAAGAGCAGTGCCTGCCAAGCCTCTGGAGTACACAGCCATGCCATTAAATCCCTGTTAAAACCCAATCGCATTCATTTGCTCTGAACAAACCAATTACCTGTTCATAATCAGCCTGTATCCAGAGTGTTTGGCTCTGCTAGCTGAGTGTTCCTGTCCTTTGAAGCTTGTTTTCTACTGTCCTCCCTTAATTTGAAGCAATCAGGCTGGCATTAATTGCCTTGAACTTGCATTATATTGTTATTCTTGTATGTTAGTGGGGCTACAGACCAGGTTTGATTGGCCTAATTTGTTCGAAATAATCATGCAAGCCAAAAGGTCTGGTGAGCTAATGAGGGCTGATTTGTCCACATGCTGCTTTTAAAATCTTGAATCTCCGAAGGTCTCTAAACAGCTAAACATTTGTATTAGTGTCTCTGAACAGGCAAGTCTAAAAATAGATATTGTCTTCTACTGCACATCTGATGGAGATCTACCAAACCTGTGATTCACCCCAGCAAGCCCAAGGAGAACTTGATGAAATGCATTTCAAAATATTCTTCTTCCTTAGGCAACTTTGTATTTAGCTCCTCTGTTACAGCTGTCCTCCACAGCTGAGCAGTGTTATGACCAAACATTCAGGTATTAATTAAGCCACATGCTGCACTCCTACCATTGAGCTCCCAGTTAGAGGGCAATTACACCATAAGTAAGCCTTTAAAAGTAATTTATAATAGTTACCAAGTGAACAAACACACAAGCAAACAGTTTAGCAATTTAATCATTGATTGCTGTGACATTAGTTTTGTTTATTGTGTGAGATTAAATGCTTTACTTGTCTGCTTGTTTGGCTAAAACAAGCTGGGATCAGCAATGTGTTGGGTCTGCAGCTGGTTTTGTTGAAATGCATGGGGTGATCTGTATAGGATGAGAGTTATATTTCCACCAATAAAAATGCTAATGGCCTATTTCTTTGTCCTCCCAAGGCTGCTGATTTGAGGAAGCAGGAGATCTTTATCAGTGATATTTGTCTTTGGTGACAAAGCACACATAGATGAATAGCGTATGTGAGAGGAGGACAGTGACATGCTGTATTCCACTCTGCTGCCTACAGAAATGTCCCCTACATCAGGCTGCTGTCACAACATATAATTCATTTGAAAGCACTCCTCATGGAAAAGAGTTTAAAAAACAGAGTGACGTTTCCTCCCTTTTGACGCAGAAATGTTTTGGCTCAGAGCAAATATCACTGACAACAGAACTTAATTTGTCCGGTCAAGGGCAAAGGGCGAGACTCTGTACCACTGTGTTGTTTAGGGGTCAGACTGTAGAAGTGACCTGTGATGATAATCTCATCATCTTCCAGAGCCCTGCTGTGTCAGATATGATTAACTATAAAAGTCACTCAGTTTATATTCTAAAGCTTTATGTGGTGGTGTTTACCTGGTAGTAGAATCTTTGTTTAATCCTGTACATGTAAGTGCAGAAATCAAAGCAAAAGGCTACAGTTTTAAAAATGAAGGGTTTGGGGCGATGCCATAGAAGAACTGCCTTTCTTAGTTGCATAAAGAACCTTTTGGATGCTTTATTAACACTTTTTCATTGTCTGTGTGGAGAGGTGTGAATTATTTTCAGCAGGGGGTTCTCACTTCCTCCCTTTTCACCCCTCATTGCTTATTAGCAGCTCAACACAGAGTCATAGCATTTCAGATTAGATTACATTTGTATCTTAATTAATCTCATAACAGAGTTAACTGGACAAATATTTTATTTGATTGACTTGGATAATTTTATGAATGTCCATCTAACTGTCAGAATGGCCACTAGGGGAGCAGCTGAAAAAGACTTTAAATTACATTTAAGGGAATTTGTTGTTAAAGGCTTGATCTGCTGATCTCTAGCATACAGTAAATTATTTCCTTTGACGAATCATCCATTGAAAGTTCTTTAGGGAGCCAAAAGTGGTTCTTACATGGTATCATGCCAAAGAACCCTTTTGACACCTTTAGTCTTATGTGTTGAAAATGGAATGCTGGAAGCACAGGAGGTTGTACTGGAATAACAACAGCATTTTTCTAACAAATCCTCTTTTTCTCATGTCTGTGTACAATTGACTGCATCTGATGGGGACTCCTTTGCTTTCAGATTTGGCCTGCAGACAGGGGTTATATGGCAGTTGAACAAGATTATTAAGGTAGCACAAAGCCGATAGCGGCTGCGCTGCATGGTTGCATCCCCCCGCTTTAAAGTGTGCTCTTCCCCAACACCTGCATCAGTCTTCGGGTGGCGGGTTTGGCTGCTTTGAAGGCACAAAGCTAGAATGGCTGCCCAAAACAAATTCCCCTCCCTTTCCTTTCACCAAACTGGCACCAGAAAGCTGCCCGAAGTTAGCTGGTATAGATGTAAGATCTACAAGAAATGTAAGGAGTTTCTGTCCTAACGCATTACCATTTCCTGACACTTTACTAAAGTGACATGTTGTAGCCTGTATCTGCATGAAGGGTAAACATGGTCATTTTGTCGTCCAAGAACAGACCCTGTGAGGAAAGGCTTGGTGTGTGACTCGTGATCCCTTATTTAAAATGTAAAAGGATGGTGAATGTTTTTCATATTGCAAAGCATGCTTATGTATGTCTCTCTGTCTCTCACAGAATCACATCGCCTTCGATGAAGTCACATGACCTTGAGTCGGCAGTGTGGCAGACACATTGGACATCCACGCTCTTTACCGTCCAGTCATCATAGTCAAGGTGCAATGCTAACCGCATCAGTCATATCCTCTATGATGTTGTTTTGGATCACTCTCCCCTTATGTATGTGTGTGTAAAAAATGATGGTCATATCATGGAATAACGGTGTACTGCTACTTGCACAAGCGCCAACCCCCCTCTCCCGTTTCTGTTTTGTTCTTGGCCCCTCGTAACTGGAGCTTGAAGATTCACTGTGTGTTACTGGAGAGACTGTCTGTGTAAGAAACCTATTTTATGGTGGCAGATGGAATTTACCAAGTTTCAGATTCAAAGTGAACTGAACCTAATGCTGTAGATAAGTCTGCTTTCTTGCTTTGTTTTCCCACTGTATCATATGTATGATAATATGTTTGTGGCATAATTTTTAATGCTTTCATTTAAAGAAAATCAAACTGGATTTGTGTAAATGTGAGTCATCAAAACATTTCATTTATATTTTTAGAAGTGCACTTGAATTAATTTTTATGAGCAATCCCAAGTCAACAATCATTAAAGAAACCTCTACTATAAATGGTACAGTTTTTCTATAACTGTAATATTAGTTGTATTGGTGATATTCTATAAGAACCACTGCTCAAGCTGAGGCACAGTAACTGACCACAGTGAAGCTTTAAGGCACCCAAAATGAGCATAGCCTTCCCTGCTGTGCGTCGTCCTCCCTCTCAGTCCGTGAAAAATGGATCAGCCGAGCAGACAATCACAAGCACTCTCTCAGAGGCATTCTGGGTAATTTTCCTAAATAGAAGTCTAACTAATGTTCAATTTGGAACAATGATTTAATCATTCATAGCAGCGATAAGTCACTTGAAACAGTCAGTTGGGCAAAGACAATTGTGCTGAAAACGGATTCCGCTTCTCTCAGGCCCAGAGATTGCCAGGCTGTTTTTAGACTGTCTTTAACTGTTTGTTCTCTTTTCTATTGATTTCAAATGCATGTTAATCTAATGGCCAACATGTTAATCAGCATGTTGTATTCAGATATGTCTGTAAAGCCAGGAGCGATGGCAGAAAGGACCCCCTTCATCCGTAACATCAAAAATCAAACCGAGATACCTCAGTTGCAATGAAAATAATGAAAGAACTTAATCACATGAATCTAATCCTGAAAACAGAATTAGCACATTTGTTTGCAATAGAGTATTCTAGGTGTCTGTTGGCCCCAGTATAGAGCCCTTAGAAAGATTAGCAGTTCTAAGGTGCTAATATATGCACCTTCTCTTCTTAAAAAGAATGAGTTGCCATGTGTATTTGCAATTTCCTGCAGATGTGACCAATTCGTAGAAGAGCAATAACATTTGAAGCTTTCTCTTTCATGAGGATCAGAGACAAAGAACACATTGACATGGACCCATGAGGCTGTGTCCCATGATATGGTATATTTTTATAATCCTTGCTGATGCACTTCACACAAAGTTCAGTATAATCGATACTAGAATTCTAGCACTTTAAAAGACGAAAAAAAAGTCAACTGCAGAGAAAAATAACATCCATTTAAACTGCTGCTTTAATAAGTACATATAGTGATAATCAGGATTCATTAGTAATCTGGTAATGTGGATATAAATTATTACAGTGCTTGTAACAGTATTATATCAAAAGTAATGAAATGTGTACAAAGAGTGAACATGCACATACAGTATAGTTTGTCAGGTTTTCTTGCTGTTTATTTTCTTATGTTCGTGCTGTGTGTGTGTGTGTGTGTGTGTGTGTGTGTGTGTGTGTGTGTGTGTGTGTGTGTGTGTGTGAGTGCATATGTGTGTTTGTAAAAAAACAGAATAAGTACATAATGTACAACGTGTACTTCATCATTAAGCTACTTTAAATTTAGAAAAGGAAGAAAATGACTTGTGTTATAACTCATTGGATTGCTGTTCAAACCGGATGGCTGGATTCCTTTTCTCATTTGGAAATACTGATTTGTTTATAGTGTCTATATTTTGCATATTTGTTTGTGTTCACAACTTATATTTCCTATTTGTTTTATAGTTTGTACAGAATTTTTGGTTGTTAAAGGTTCATTTTTACAACCTACTGAACTTTTTTAATTGCTGATTTCTATCTACGTTCTTCACCTGTGACATTTCCACCTGCATAGCTATTGGTTTTGTATGGATGTTGTAGGTCGGTCTTATAAGTTTCACATGGTTCCAGCTCACTGCGTCCTTTAAAGACTTTCATCAAATTATGACCTTTTACACTGTAGAGGAAATAAAATTTAAAGGCTTTGAATAAAAAATAATACTCTGACTTTGTTTGCTTTGAGTGTGTCACAGGGACGTCTCCATGACCTGTTCTGAGTTTAGAAAATAAAACATTCCTTAGTGGATGTATTCAGGGCTTCAGACTCTAAAGGGCCTCAAGGCGTCTCTGGACCTTGACCTGTTGAAAATTGACTGGTTTGCTCTGTAGAACTTGGAGAACATGAAATAAGGTGACATCTCGGGGAATGGTGGTGGTCTCACTGTACCCTCGGTATCCCAGCAAAGACAGTGTGTCCTGACATGAACAAAACACACAAGCAAGCAATCAGGGGAGATGAAGTGGATCAGCCTCAGATCTGTATCTGTCATTCAGCAGCCTAGAGCTGAGTCTAATACCTCTCACCCTTCAACATAATGCTTCTGTTCCACAGCCAGTCATTTTTCTCATGTTGTCTCCAGCAGATCCTCCTACCTTATCACAGTCACCAATCATAGTTCTAGAACTCTTCTACTGAAGAAATGAAGCCACCTGCTGCAGGTGAAGTCACTGGGACTGAAAGTGGTTTGCCATGCTCCTTGTGCTAACTTTCAACTGTCACCATCAGGATTTTGATATGGCAGTTTACAGAATCCAAGGGACAAAATAGTGCATGAAGGGCTCACGATTCCCTTCATTATGCATCTGTGCACCCTGTGATGGAAGACTGACTTTTTTCATTTCAAACTTAATATTGCTTTTTCCAGCCAGTTCATCACCACTGAAACGTAATATCAATTAAGCCAGTTTAATCACTACTGTGCAAAAGTTGGAGACCCTTAATTTATTTCATTTCCAGTCAAAACAGTCATTAAGCACAGGGAGATATTTCAGAAGAGATCAGATATAAGATAATCCACTTGCATAAGTAGGGGGAACGTCAAAGGTAAATAAGTCAAAAAACAGTTTGACTTATTGACAAGGGTTTCCAAAACTGAATAAAAGATAAAGAGAAAAAAAATTACAGCAAAATCTGGTAGGCCACCAAAACTGTCAACATCAGATAAACTGTACTTCTTTCCTCTGTCTTTGAGAGGAAAAAGGTCCAATATGTGTTTAGGATTACTTGATTATGAAAAAAGAAAATACAACCAAAGTCTAAGACTGAACTTTAGAGGTGTCGAAAAATATCTCTGCAGATTTCTTTGAAAAAATGAAAAGTCTCCAAAAAAAGAATGGATGCTGTAATAAAGACAAAGTGTGGACACACCAAACACTGAAAAATCTGACACTATATTTAGTTGTTCACTTTTTCATTACTTTTTTTTCTTCTTATCCTAACATTTACTTATTGGCTTAATTTTAACTGGAAATTAAATAAATGGTCTCTTTACTTGGTGCAGTATATATTGTCTTTTTTTAAGCAAAAAAAAAATTATTCTGTTGCTCTTCAAGCACAGGAATCTCATAGTCGGTGAGTAAACTGTGATCGGAGGAGTTACTTGAATGGTGTGTATCTCTGTCTCTCTATCTGTTGAACATTCTAATTGTTTTGTGCAATGCATATTTAGTGTGCCAGGCTTTTCAAGAATGGCATTGTTTCAAACTGTAACACACACTTGGTTGCCATGGATGCTAATTGTTAATTTACCACAGGCATCTACAGAGTCACAGAAACACATTGTTAGATAGAAGTGTAAGATATTTTGAAGGAAAAGGGACCCACTCTTTCTTGCAATCTAAAAATAGCTACCTGAAAATGTTCCTCTGAGCAATGGCTCCATATGTGGGCTGTATATGGTAGGAAAAAACTATTTTCACTCGTCCCTGAAACAGTTCAATACCTTTATAGAAGAATCCATCAGCAGTTTTCAGGGCAGAACAATGACTTGCAGCCCCATTGTGTCACATAAAGAAATGTTTGAAGGAGTGGCTTTTTATGTCATTTTTGTTTTGAACTGAAGCATGCTATTGACAGAAACTGAATCACACAGTGCTAAAATTACAAAGTGGCTGGTCATTCTAATCATTTGATTTGACAATAGAAGTATGGCAACAAACAGCTTCTTACCGACAGCCTGCTCAAATTTGAGCAGCCCATGGAAATGGTTCCTTGTTCCCCATGAAAATGACCACCATCTTGTTGCCCCAGTTCTCTGCTGTGTTTTGCCTCTGTTTGGGTTGAGCTCCAAAGGCCTTGTTTATGTGTCTGTGCTAGTGGGGCTGACCCGCTGCCATTTGGCAGACCTGTACGTTTAGTCTCTGCTTTCTGACAGAAGTTCTGTTCCACATGACTGTCCTGCACCTGCACCCTCCTATGACCCACAGTTAGCCCGGCTGCTCTCCGGATCACTGGTCTGGTTCTGGCCACAAACGAGGCATTGTTGGGTGACTGAGCTTGCAGATGAGCCAACCTGGCCAGGCTCTCTTGGCACCACTCCAGCTTCTTGCTAGGTGCCCTTTTCCAGATTTGTGTTAGTTCAGCAGGCCTTGCTTCACGGTTCACTGTAACAAATCCTTTACTTCGCCAGGCCACTGGCTCCTCGGTCATCTGCACTTGAGAGGTAGCAGGAGCCCATCGTATCAGCGGCAGGGTTCGTTGCAGTTCTAAGCTGCTTGTGCGCACTGGGCTGAGACCATTAATGATTTTCCGTTTATGGATTATCAAGTTAGTGAACATATTGTTATTTGTTGGGAAACAGTCAGTGTCAAAAGTGCTTTGGCTCAAAGAACAAGCTTCTGCTGGGAGGGCCACAGGAGATTTAGTGGAGAGAGTATTATCTTGAGATGCATCCCATCCTGGGGGTAATTTTTCTGCCACATCACTCCCCTCTGAGCTAGTGGACCAGGGCTCACTTAATAAATGATGTGACAACATAATGTTCTTCTCATCCAGATATCTACATTTCTGCTTAACCTGCTGTTTAGGCTTCTGGCATCCATAAAACATATTATCATCTGCAATAAATGAAAGAGTGTTCATGGTTACTGACAGCGAAAGGAATTACTTTAATCTTGTTGTGGAGCCTGACTCAGGGTGTCTGTCAAAGCACTTGCATTGAAATAAGTTCATTGAACCTCAGAGAGTTTTACTGGGAAGTCCGCCACCAAACTAAATTATTTACATTCAAGACATTCATTGATTAAAAGTATAATTTGGGAGCAGTAGTGCTACTTGTTGGCAACAATTAATAGTCTCTCAGCTTGAACTTACTTAAGTTATAAATCATACTTGTTCCTGTGTAAAAAAACAAAAAATCTTTTTGGGAATACATGAACATGCATTCGTTAATCAGGACCATTGTCAATTAAAAGTGCTCAGCACTGCTTAGTCTCTAGGGTTACGTGTGTGTCTTAGACCAGCTATATTAGGGATGCTGAGAGGCCCAGGCCTTGTTAGGCTGATGATTAATCACAGGCTCCAG
This sequence comes from Pygocentrus nattereri, assembly GCF_015220715.1. Classification (NCBI taxonomy): domain Eukaryota; kingdom Metazoa; phylum Chordata; class Actinopteri; order Characiformes; family Serrasalmidae; genus Pygocentrus; species Pygocentrus nattereri. Next base: position 19,960,672 of record NC_051213.1, read on the forward strand.
CCATAAATGTCAGACCTAAAGCTGGCATAGCCTGGCTCTGATCGATGACTTACTCTCCGGCTCTCTTCCACAACACTGGCCCGCTGTGGCACTCTAGGACAGGACACCAGTCATTACTCCCAAATGTCAATGATCCAGAGGTAAAGAGGGCAAAGGCATGCTTAATCTCTCATATTTAACAATTTCCAGGCTCACACAGGTTGATGTTGGGATGTGAAATTCAAAGAATAAAAGAAAGCATAAAAACTATTTAGATTTAAACCTAAAGAGCTGCAGTAAAAAAGGATGTCTTGTCATATATGGGATTGTGGGAATGTTATGTGTTCTACACGACTAATGCTCAAGTTACGACAGATGCTGTAGGTACACACTGCTGCATGCTTTGATCTATACTACCAGCCTCATTGTAACTGCTGCACTGCAGCTGGAATAGCAGCAATTTTAAAAAGCCAGCAAACATTTGCAAATAAGGCCTCTTGCCTTGAATCTCAGAATGATTGGAAACCTGTGCACACCATACACCAGGCAGGGAGCCATGCTTCTCAATCTCTATCTACAGCACATACTGATTTCTTCTCACGCTGGGCATCCAGCTGAGCACAGCAGCACATCTGCATGTGCCACACACATAATGGCTACCTCCTGATCGTAGCCCGGGATTCAGGTAAAGGAACAGTGTGATTAGACACGGGGTGCACACCATTGTGTGCAGCATGAAAAACCGACCATGTCGCCAGTATCTTCTCTTCTCTGCACAGACTAAACCGTTTAAGAGTAGCATGGAAGGAGTGCCACTCAGTAGGTGTTTACGACTTTGAGGAGGCATTAGGATCATGTGTTGAACACAGTGATTTTAGTTTCCTCGGGCTCATTGCGGCAGATGCTTTGCTTTTAACATGCTCACTATTATGAGATGAATTGATGAGGGGCTGAATGAGTTTGATTGCTTACCGTTCGGGCCATTATCAGCATTGAAGCCCTCCCAGGCACTGCAAAGGTTTTTCTTTTCATCTTTTCTGTTGACACATCAGCAACAAATACATAAAGATATTAGCATGCTCTGAATACATTCATCATTAGAGTGCTTTAGGCCCTTTGAAAATGCCATGTAAATGAAAATGACTCCTGCAAATTAAGAAGCATAATCTCAGACTGCATAAAATTCATGTGATAAAAGTTGATATTTTAAGCTCTGGAAAGCAGCTTAGTGTGGATCATTTTTAGAGCTAAATATGCATGACAGCTATGTTTCCATGCATTCTGGATGGCTTCCAGATGCTTCTTTTGACCCAGCTGGGTCACAGAGTGGCATAAGACATGAGACATTTTGCTCAAGTGGGAGACTCATGGATTGCATGAAAATAGCCACTGTACACAATACATGACAAAGTAACCCCTACATGGATCTCCAGTGAAAGAACCTTCGCAATCAGTGGCAAGACAGCGATCAGTCATTGGCTGATGGATGGACACACATCTATATCTCCCATCTACTTTGTCACCATTGTGAAAAAGCCTTTTTAAAGTCCCCACCAAAGCAGATAACCTACTGTCCCATCTGATGAAAGTCTACAGTTAAGTCAACACGCTGCCTCAAGGCCCTGACTGGACAAGGAAGTGATGAGTACCTTTGTTTGCTGGCAAAGGAAGCCAGCTCAATACACTGACACACAGATTGAGAGATAAGACTTTAGTCTTATCTGAGTTGGGCAATAGGGTGATATCAGAGCTGTCTACTCCCCAACCCAAGCATAGTGATCTCAGAGAGCATGGACGTAGCATTCCCTTATATTTAAATAAGGTTCCTGGCAATGGCCTGAGAAAACAGCTTGTAGTGAACTCGCAGGCTCAGTAAAAAAGTACCCAAGGACACTGTACACAGAAGATGAAGATAAAGGGTTAAAATAAAAAAATAATTGTAAATAAATAAATAAATAAATAAAAGAATAAAAATGTTTAAGACCAGAAGTAAAGACTTCTAGGCAAGTATAGGGAAAATGCACCTTTAAGGAGGGCTCTGATCAAACAATGTGCACCTAGAGATAACCCACCCACATTGCCTGATGCAGAAACATAGACCAAGAATATCTCAGGCACATGCAGGAGATAATGAAGCTTTAAATGAGTCAACAGCCAGGCAACCTTCAAATCTGTGGATCTAAAAGAACCACCAGTTTGAGGTGAGCCCCATAAAAATTACACCAAGAGGGGTTGACCTGATGCTTTGTTGTGGGGCTCCTTTATTTTTGATGGCAGTGGGTGTGTGTTGAGTGAGAGAATCACTATATTGTAGTGGGGATGAGATTCTGCTCCCATTTTAAAATGAATAAGATATCACATTCATAGAACAAAAGGTAGCACAAAAATTACAGAGAGTCATACCAGCAGAGCTACAGTAAAATGGATGTCTTGTCAGGAATGTTTAGGGTTAAGGTTTGGGTTATGTGACCTGCATTACAAATGCTCTTGATATAATACTAGTACATGCTTTAATGTTGCCTTTCAGTGTAACTGCTGCAGACCACTGCAGTTGAAATTGCAACAATCAACAAAAGCAGGTAAAAGAAAAAAAAATGGCAACATTTGCCAGAAAATGACAAACCCTGCGTCTCAGCACAATTGGAAAGATGTGCATACACCAGGACCAGGGGACCTATTTTTTCCTTCAGGTCTCATGCATCAGGGGTACTGATACAGCCAACGCTAACCACAGTCTCAAGCAGCATAGCACAATGCTTAAAGGCATCAAGAAGTTCCTCTGGCTTCACAATAGAAGTTCAGTGCAACTACTAAGTGAGAAAATGGGTATCCATGCCTGAGGCTCATCCGTGCCTATGCATCCCACTTGGTAGGTTAAAGTGAAGAGACACAGGTATGTGTCTTTGAAAGACAGTGTGTAGGTATTCCCTAAGAGCACTGTCTCTATGCCATAGCACCACAGCCATGGTCATTTGAGTCTCTTTTCTGCATTTAGTGCCGGTTTATAGTGCTGCGAGTGACGACACTCAAGTCATACTACATGGTTATAGACAACAAATTCTTATCCATTTTTGTAGACCTGGTGCTAGTTGCTTCTTCTCTAAAAGCTTGTCAAAAAGGTAATATCTGCATTAAGGTCTACTCCAGCAAGGAGCAAAAACAGACCATCATTCAGGTTCTGCCCTGGATGCTCTATAATGAGGCACTTCTTTTTTTAAGCTATATAACTAACTATAGGTTGATTGATCACATTCATACCACATTTGCTATACATAAAATGTCAGACATATATATTAATGGATAAAACAGTGTGGAACCCATTGTTTCATTGCAGTTGGTGCTGTTAAGTCACTGTAGTAGCTGTAGTCAAGGCCTTGGAGATAGCCAGCTCTGTTAGTAATGCAAGATTTAGTTCTTTATTTGTCACAGTGGTAATCTTGGATTAGTAGTGCTGTTCAGTAGTGACCATGTTCAGTCCAGATGGTCAAAGGGCCAATCTGGGAGGACCAGCAATACAGATGCTACTGAGGTAACTAGAAGTACGATGACCTAAGCTGATAAGCCAGGGCTACCAAGGGAGGTGGACAACCAGTTGAGGCAAACCCAAACTAGTAGTAAGCCATTAAGCAAGAGTGCTACTTCCAAGCGAGTGAATCTCTCATGGCCTGTGGAGGACAGGACACGGTCCTGCATATCCAGCACTGCAATACAAATAGTTAACCTGTGTCACTGAAATAAGAGAAAGGCAGGTATTTCTGTGTGAGTGACATGTTTGTTTTACTGTCATTACTGTCACATGGTGAGCTTCGTGGTATAAGATCTTGAACTGTGTGTAGCTGCATGAAGAGTACTTCACACTGCCATGTGAGTCAGTATCACTGTATCACTAAAATATATATTTTTAAAAATCTGACTGTGACCTTAAAGTACATCATATTGGGTTTAGTGTAAGTGTGTTTTGTTTGCTACAAGGAAATAACACTGACCTTCATTGTATTCAGCGCAGTTGCTAGTGTCTGGTATCTACTGTTGTTTTGGTAACAGCAAGCATATGAAAGCTACTTAACAGTGCAAAGGAACTTTTAAGCCCTGAACACCAAATCCTAAATAGTTTCTGTGAGCCATGAGCGAAATGGCTGTCCATTTTTTTCCACAGCTCATCACACTTCTCATTTGAGAGTGACTGCAGTCTGAACTCCCTGTCCAATGAGTCCTGAAATGTCCATAATTATTCCTGTGGAATGTGTCCCATTACCTCTGATCAGATCGGCCCTATAGATGACTCGATGTTCACATCTGTGGCAGCATAACACAAAATGGCGTTATTTAAGACAGCCATGGTAACAAGCCTTGCCCAGAGCATCTCAGCTCTATGTTCAGTTCACTGAAATACTGTCATCATGGTGTGCCTATGGTATTTTAGTCCTTTATTCTCTGATGGCTTGGAGGCAGCATAACTAAGAGAGATGAGGGCAGACACAGCCACTGAACTCAGGGAAAGCTTTTGGAAGCATGGAAAATGAGCCTGCAGAGTACAAAACAGAATGGAGGATGCAGAATCTGCTTGTTTATTACACCTTATTTTCTCATGTCACTGACTCACCTTCACCCTCTCACAGCCTTGGTTTTTTTTTTTTTCCTCTGGGCTGATGAGTTGAGCTGGGAGCCAACACTTTTTCACATTCCAATGATGGGAATCCATCCATCCATCCATCCATCCATCCATCCATCCATCCATCCATCCATCTATCTATCTATCTATCTATCTATCTATCTATCTATCTATCTATCTATCTATCTATCTATCCACACATACACACACACAAAATGACACTAAGTCCTTGGAATTAACCCACTGTAAGTAGTCATTTGATGTCTTCAAGAAACAAATCAGTTTTGTTTGCATCATGAGGCAAGGAAAAATGTTCAAATACAAAGAAATGAATAACAAACATACCTTTTCTTCTTTGGTTTATTTTCAGCAGAAACCATATTCCATCATTGTCCACTGATCACACTTTTAAATGATTTGTGGACTTGAGGCAAGTGCGCAGTGAGTCACATTCTCTCACTCTCATTTCACACCCAGTGACACACTAGCACAGAGACATACAACATTAAGCAGGAACTTGGTAACGGTTCACTAGTTGCATGAGGTCAACAGGAAAAAGCATGCAAAGCAGGTTCTACTTGTAAACAGAGACTACATAGTTTTTTTTCCATTCTCTCCTAAGTTTATACAAAAGGCTTTAGAGGCTCAGATAGGAAGATTTCAAACTACACAGGTACCAATCTTGCTGCCATTTTTATACTGTAGATTTACTTTCTGCAAAAATATCTGTTTACTCTATACAATTCCCAGTGTTTTACAGCTTGCTATAAACTGGCCAGAAATTATGGTCAACTGTTTAAATAGATTCTTTTAGGATTATAGTCCGTCAGCCCCTCAGGATTGTCAGGTCCTGAATTCTGAGAGTGAAGACCATAGAGCACAGAGGCATGTGAATTTCACCCAATGCCAGCATAACTCTTAATGATGAGGAACTTTGTAAAAGGCTGTGATGTGCCAGGCACAGATTCCTCAACCAGGGTCCAGTTGGTGAGAATGACGGCATGGAAATGAACTTTCCACTGCTTAGCTGCCTTTTATATCATGACTCACTGCTATGGAGACTTTTTCACTTAACTGACCAAGCAGATTTATGAGTGTTGTATTTGACTGAAATACCTTGGGGTTAGACATAAATCAATCCACACAAAGGTACCAGGCCAGGCTGAACCCAAGTAATATACTGTAATTTTCCATTAACTGATAGGGCATCTTAGCCCTAGAAATTGCTGATTGATAAAATGTTAATAATCTGTCTCAGCTGTACAATTATTTGAACAAAAAGGCAAGTATTAATGCACAGTAAAAAGCCATTCAATTTAACATAAGCCTATTTAGCTTATTTTGAGGAAAACGTACTTCAATACAATACTGTACAAAAATCAGAGACTGCCCTTCATTAATCTAATTTTCAGTCAGAACAGACAGTTATTATTTTTTTCAGGAGATTAGGTATAAGACCCACAAGAATAAGAAAGGAGAGAGGAAAATTAGACAAAATTGGAATACAAAAAATGGTGAAAATATATAGAGAAAATGGGACCCTTTAACAATCATGTAACACCTGCTAGACCACCAAAACTGTCACCATCAGATAAAACAGTCCTTAAAGCTTTCATCTTTGAGAGAGAGGAGAAAATCAAGCTCCATTCTCACTTCAGGTCTGAAAAAAGTTTTTAAAAAAATCACTCAAAAAGTCTGAGTAGGTTTTATAAAAGTAATGTATGTATATTTGACTGTATCTAAATTCTGACTGTATTTGAATGTATCTAAAATACATTGTTTCAAATATAGTTCATTTGCTAAGGTTTCACCTTCATAATTAAATTTCAATTACAAATCATTTACAAATCAGGAAAACGTAATTACAAAGATATGTACAGGACAAATTTCAAATTAATCTGCTCCTAAAATCTGAGTGTCACCTTCATCCTGTTTCCCTTCTAGTGGGCCCACCTGATGTTTAGCCTCTGAATTCAGCCAATAACCAGAATATCTGTGATGAAGCCATTTCTTATAATGAAGTAAACAAACAATGAATAAATAGGCAAAGGCTTAAGTTACATATAGCTACATTTTAGTCAGTGAAAATCTCTTTGAGAATCTACTCCAGAATGTCACACTTAAATATGGTCATCTTAACTGATGGTGGAGGTCCTGACATTTCAGATGATTCGGCTTAGCAGCTTCAACTCATGTAAAAGCTGTCATAGCTGCAGGCAGGCACAACTGAATGCAGAAACTTTTGTATTTTTCAGGAAAAACGATGCTCGAGAAGTATTTTTCTCCTGAAAACATAGACGGGTAAAAGTCAAAGTAATTCAAAAGCGGATTATTCAAGCACAAGAACTGTAATGACAGGACATTTTTGTGAAGGGAAAAGCAATATTGTAAAAAATGCAGTTTGTGGGGCGTAAACAGCAAGATGACCTTCTGCTGGTGATGGCTTTTATAGTGTTAACACAAGAGCTCCAGTCTCACAAATCAGGAAGAATACTCTATGCCCAACCAGAGCAGCAACTTGTAAATCAAAGATTGAGCGCTCAGGATGTGGCATAATTCTGGCTGTACTCCAAAAGTGAGAGCGAGTGAGCATCGGTGGACCTATTGCTTTCTCTCTCTCTTTCAATTCTGCATAAAATAAACTGCTGATAAAAGCAATAATTTCAGGGCACAGTGTTATTTAAAGAGAGCAGTTAAATGTTTAATGCGATTAGGCCAAGTGAGTAACCTACTTTAGCATCAAACATGCAGCTCCGTGGCCTGTTCTTTCACACCCAGAGTGAGAGCAAAATCCCATGATAAAGAAAACAAAAAATCCACAGCGAACAATATGAAAAAACCACGAAAGGAGATTTTTACAGTTATTCTGTTTATAGCTATGAATCTAAAAATAGGGGTAAACAAAAACATGCCACATATTACAATTGACACAATATGCAAATAAACTTGCATGATGACTGATGCATCTTTTATTGAAATACGGTATCGAAAAATATGTACACTTTTTTTTAGTTTCATGGTTTCAAGACTTGAAAATTTGAATCATGTAAACAAACTGTAGATATCAGCTTTAGATGCTTCAAGACATTAAAAAAAGAAAAAAGCAATGAATCTGGGATTTACTCCAGCTGTGATAGAATATTTGACCCTTAAACAAATCAAGAGATTGATGTAATTCCATTAAAAATGCGTTTTCGATTGTGTGATTAGGGTATATTATTTCACTTCACATTGGAATGTCAGCAATGAGTCAATCAGTTCAGGATCGACCTGTAACGTCAAATACTTTGAACTAGCAAAGGCAATTTTAGATAAAACCTACACCCAAACAAACATTTGAATAAAACCACAAAAGTGATGGCATCCAAAAGGTAATAAAGCCATGAAGGGTTTCTATTCCATTCACATAAATTCTTTTTTATTGTCAAATCTAAAAACCCAATAGTGCATTTAGTGCTTAATGTCAAACAGGATCAAAAATCGTATTTAAAATATTTGCCACTTTTTCACAAGTTCGACAAGTTCTGTGAACTGCATAGAAAAAAAAGGCACTCATAGCAGTAGAGGATAAGAGAAATAACAGGTCCTTTACAAATCTTTGTCCCTCGTCAGTTGATAATAAGGCACAGCTGAGTTCATATTGCAGCAGTGGTACTGGAGCATTTGGACTGCAAGGTAAACACTCGTCTTTGGTCATCGTGGTTTGGCTAAACGCATCATGGGAGATTAAGATTCGTCTCTGTCTCCTCCTTCACTGGCCTCAGTCCTCTGAGACAGCAGGAATGACTCCCACACTGCCAGACACTGCAAGAGAACACACATTTAGAATGACAGCAGCAAGTCTCCATCTTCGTCTCTCTCCCCAGTCTGCACCTATGGACTTTTGTCTGGCTTCGGTGTTCCCCTCATCAATAAAGGCCCCCTGACTCCAGAGTAATGGGAGGCCATTTTGAAGGCTGCCATGAGGGCTGACACATGGCAACTTTCAATTTAGCACCCAATTTCATTCACAAGCTGCGGCCGAGCGTAGGTTCGCGCGCCATTTATGTGTCACTTGCCAGGCTCTAGATTAATGTCCTCCTCGCTCTCAGGTCCAAACACCCCACAACCCCCCCAACCCCCCCCACACCGCCAACAGCCCACACAACTTGCCTGGCACTTGAGAGTCTGTGTCGTGGTTGGCACACCAGAGGCATGCTCACTGTGGCCGACTGCCTGTCAAAGGCACTTAATCAGGATGGCACTTCACTTCACCGGACCACAGTTATAAATAGCTGTAGTAAAAGGCTATAGCTCACTGACCACAAAGAATATAAATTGACCAGATTTGGGTAAACGTTTGGGCAAAGCGTCTGTCCATTTAGTGGCCATTGTGGCAAAACATTGGAAAATGCTAATTTCCCACTCATACTAGACCAGACTCCTCTCTCTTTGAATATGGTGGGACGTATAAGCAAAGAACTAAAAGCTTGTAAAGAAATTCCATCAATTTATCATAATTAAAAGGTTAGGATGTAAAGTCATTCAGAGTGGTTTGATGTGAAATGCTCTGCTCTAGAGAAATTTTACCAAGTCAGACCTGTTCACAGTGATGGTGATAGGAACCAGACATCTAAACAGTTTAAAAAGCTCTAAAGCCTACCTTGCATGAAATGGTTACAAATATGCGGTCTGATGTCGAAGACACTGTTTTGTGAAGATTTTGGCCTAAAAAAGTTTTGGCCTAAAACATTTTTAAAAACACATGGTTTGTTGGACCACCACTGTAAAGAAACCCGAGTCAGTAAACTTGTCTACAATAAACCTTTTCTCATCAAACTATTCCTAATGTTTATATCTCAATTACTGAATTAAGCAGCATCACTAAAGGGAAATTCCACCATTTTTCAATGTTTCAAAAACATCACTGGTAAAATCTGACAAAAGTCTCATGAATGTTTTGTAGCTCAAATATAATAACATAACATACAAAAAGATTTTTTTCAGTCTATTCTTATACTGCTTATAAACACATTGAGGGAAGGCTTTTCCTATGTGCAGCTTAACTAAGCAAACAAATATTTTCTTTTATTGACTGGCTTGCTTTTCCTAGTAAACAGACCCCATGTTGAGCATGTTTTTTTTAACCAGTAAACGGTTTCCTCCTCCTTTATAATGTCTCTGGATAGAGAACTACATTTCAGAGAGCATTTAAAGCTAAGAAAACTGTAGGAAAGAACAATGTTTGAGTTCATCATTAGGGCATGCCAGGGGTGAGGTATGAATGGCAGAGTTATGGAAGCATGTAAAAAGGTACAGTATCTACAAGCTACTCCCCACTCTGAGCTGTCTGTGTAGACATCTGACTCAGCAAGACTAGAATATTAATGCCTGTAGAGGAGAGAAAACTCAGTATACCTGCCAGAAAATACAACATCAAAGACAGCATGTTGGCTGACCGCGCATACACCCCCAACATAATTTACACCCAATCAGACAATGAACAGGCAACAGTGAGTAGGAAAGTCAGAGTTAAAGAAGACACTTTCACATTTCTCTCCCGAAATTGGAGGATGGAAGCGTAATACATACTAAAGCGCTCAGTCAGTGAGTGATCTGTCGGAGTGATTTTCCCATTTGTGCTGGAGAAATTATTCCAAATGAGAGAATTAGAAATGACTGTACCACATAAAAAGTTCAAACCCGAATAAACTGTTTCCCCTCAAAACAGCCTGAATTTTCACAGCAGACATAGAAAAATACTGCAAGGTAGGCTCAAGGACACAGTGTGTTTGATTCACTATCTTCAGGGTAAAAGCACAATAGAGAGTTGTGGAAGTGAGTGGGGTGGCAGGCTGTCCCCTCACTCGCTTGTTTTCTGGAAATGATTGCTTGCTTATGACTGACCCTGGCTTTGGGCAGTTGGGTTATTGATACCCTCAGGCTGGAGAAGACCACAAACTGACAGCTGATGGACACTGCTCTATTTGCTAGCTCACTATGATACACTTTGGTAAGCAGACATCACAAAGGAACACTTGACTAAGATCGTACAAGGCAGAAGAAAGAAGTTAGAAGGCAGACACAGATGAAAGAGAAGTCTGCAGCAAGACAAGACAGAAATGTTTTGAAATGTAAAACGTAGGGCTGCCAGTATTGATTATATTACTAACTGAGATATTACTGGTTATTTTACAATTCAATAACAAAAGTATATCAAAACTAGGGATGTAAATTAACAAAATAGTATTAACTGAAAAATAAACTTACTTTGGCTAAAAAAAAGTATTAAGGTAACTATTTGAATAAGTGAAATTGTCATTCATACTAAGAATTATGCATACAGGTAAAAATGACAGATTATAGAAAAGCATGTGGTGCATGGCAACAGCTTTCAAGAGCTTATTTTCTGTAGCCTACTTTTGAATATTATAGTCATTGTCACCCTTTTAGTATTTGGTCATATAATTATGAACATATACCAATCAGACATAACATTATGACCACCTCCTTATTTCTATGCTTATTGTCTATTTTATCAGCTCCACTTCTGTATAGGTTCACTTTGTAGTCCATCTGTTTCTCTGATACTTTGTTAGCCCTGTTTTACTCATTCATCAGTGGTCAGTACCCCCATGGACCCTCACAGAGCAGGTACTATGTGGGTGGTGGATCATTCTCAGCACTGCAGTAACACTGATGTGTTGCGCTGGTCTGAGTGGATCAGACACAGCAGTGCTGCTGGAGTTTTTAAACACTTCAGTGTCGCTGCTGGACTGAGAATCGTCCACCTACCAAAAATATCCAGCCAACAGCGTCCTGTGACCACTTATGAAGGACTAGAGGCTGACCAACACACACTGTGCAGCAGCAGATGAGCTATCATCTCTGACATTACATCTACAAGGTAGGAGTGGACAGTAAGTGGACACAGTGTTTAAACTCCAGCAGCACTGCTGTGTCTAATCCACTCATACTAGAACAACACACACTAACACACCACCACCGTGTCAGTGTTACTACAGTGCTAAGAATGAGGCACCACCCAAATAATACCTGCTCTGTGAGGGTTCATTATGGTCCTGACCGCTGAAGAACAGAGTAAAAGAGGGCAAACAAAGTATCAGAGAAGCAGATGGACTACAGTCTGTAACTGTAGAACTACAAAGTGCATCTATACAGTAAGTGGAGCTGATAAAATAGACAATGAGCATAGAAACCAGGAGGTGGTCATAATGTTATGTCTGATCTGTGTACAGTTGTCAGTGAGTCCATGTTTAACATGTTACTTCATATACATGTTTATGCCCCACCCATCAGCAATACCTTCCACAGCCTATGCAAGGGCCATTTTTTAATTGTTTGGTGCATTAACATAGAATTTAGTTTGTGTGCACTGAAAAGAGCATGTATTATCAAGTTTTTACAATTTTACAATGTCTCCGAGTGTAACTCAAGTCAGTCAGCTTTTAGATCTGGAGGTTTCTGTTTTCTAATTGATATTTTAATGGGCTGTGTCCTTGATTTTGGGCTTTAATGATTTAATGGGTGGCTAATGACAGCTGGATATTTGTTAAAAGATTGTGCCAAAATTCACATCCCTAATTAAAATATTTGACAAAAAATCCCCCATAAACATAAGTGAGAATGAGGTTCTTACTGTAAGAGAGACCATGAGAAATTACACTATGCATCATCATGCAAATTACCAACTAATCACTCCAGATTCTTACAGAATGTACATTTTAATTAGTTCTTTTTTATGGAGTTTAACTGAGTATTCATAATAACCCTTGGAAAATTAAATGCAAATAAAATTTCTTAGTTGTGTGGCATCTACTAATAAACCACATGGCCCGTCTTTTAAATTCTGTGATTTTTTTTTCCCACAAAGCACTGCACAGAGGGTAACCATAAGTGCGATACAGTGGCAACCACTACAAGAAGACAAATAATATTGGTGAGAACATAGTGGAAGCACCGAGTGACACGCCCTGACACACGTCTGCAGACGCAACAAGCGTATTAGTTCACTGATGAGGACTGGGGCTGTCGATACTCCCTGATAGCGGGCTGATATTCTAAGCTCAGAGGCATTTGTTCCTGTTGAGATGGAATGGGAAAAGTAGTGTGACTTAACATTGTATCAGATATGCTGCTGCCGCAGGCTTCAGTGGACACTGCTGTAGAAACCTCAGCTGTTGTTGAGGGCCTGGCCCCATTATGAGGTTGAGGGCCTGTCCCCATTAACCAGCAATTCTCTGCCTCAGCTCCAGCTGTGGAGCTGATGTGGAGGTAAACAGAGCTAACCTGGGAACGATACAGGCAGTGCAGAGCAAATAATCAACCAGTCTGAGGATGGGCATGCTTACAAACATCGGCTTAGAACGCATGACTTAAGACAGGCTTGAGTTCAACTTCAGCTACTTCAAAGTGCATGCAGAGAGGAGGAGGAAACAAACTTTTCTGCACTGCAGTCAACAATGGCACTGCTGCTCGAGAAAACAGTGAGAAGTGTTGAATTCAAAGGGGAAACATCCAGTGTAAAGGGCTCCTACAATGAATAAATGAAAACCTAACATCAACCCCTGCTGTGCTGCACGTCTCATAAGGGATGTTTCTGAGGCAATGTTTGGAAACCTTGAAAATGCTTGGCTCTGTCTTATTTAAGTCCAACATATAATGATGGGATCCTTGTCTTCCCCATCTCTGAGCAACATCCTTGTTGCTATGGTGTCTCCATGGCAATCCTCTGAACTTGCCATCTTACAGTGTATGCCTGCTGTGCCCACAGTGTTGTATAGGCTACCATGCAAATGCCTCTAAAAATTACAATATCAGCCCACGCAGGAAGACAGGGTTAGACTGGGGATCGTCACCTTACACAATCAGCTTATACTTAAAAGATACATACTTTTCTAATTACAATATATTCAAAACTCCCATCTTATCCATTTAATTATAGGTTCTGTCTTACATGAAGCATCTCAGCTGCTCACTGACATTGTGCTTTTCCTCCTTAAACATAGGCCCATTATTTAAATCCAAGAGCTAACTGACAGACCCATTTTACAAATGGGCTTCTTATTTGTAAATATAATACAAAATAAGCATTTTATTTTACAATGAAAACAATCTGACTTTGTAGTCTGAACAGACCCTGCAGATCCTGTCATGTCTTCACCTCCATTCAATGTTCCTTCTCTCAGAGTTTTCTCCCATTTCCTTTCTTCTTGGCAAATCCATCTTCCCACATATGCTCTTACTTTCACCCCCTCATTCTTAATCTACATTCTGAGTATACAGTACTGTGGGGTATTGTCTGCTATAGGGGGCACAGTGGAGCACTCTCCCTCAGGTCCTGTCAGTACCCATGGCCTTCATCCCCAGTCTCAGAAGAGGGTTTTCATCCCCTTGCCTCACCTTATTGAGGTCATTCTGATGTGCATTAATCATTTAGAGGGCCTGGGGCAGCTACAGGCACACAACCGTCCCCCATCACCACCTGCATACCAAACTCTGGAGCTAGAACTCTAATGCATAGTCCCTATCCTCAGCTTCATTCACCTCTTTTAGCACACTTTAATGCAGCATCTCACCATGGGAACAAATCTCACACTTCTGTGAACCGTCCACTTAAGCCTGTAGGAGCTCCATGCTCCTTCTCTCCCTCTTACTCTGTTTCTTCTCCAGTTTCACCTCACTCACCTGCTTGGTCTTTTTTCCTTGATATTAAACAAAAATGAGCCTTAGCCTGGAGGTTACAACAAACACAATAATATGAGGAATGGGCTTGTCTTGATTCAAATCTTGCCTTGGCCTTCTCTGCTGGGAACCTGCAATAACGGATGAATGACCCAGAGGTGTTTCATTTAGAACAGCTGGAGCAATTAGTATGCTTTCTTGTTTTTCCCCTCAAATGTACACAGCAATAACAGACCAGCCTACAGCAGACTGATGCCTACCAATAAAAGAGATGAGAAACAGAAATCAAGGTGTGTGAGCTGGGAAACTTCTTGTCCCACTGTCTGTCTTTCTTTGGCTCTGTTGCTGAGTATTATTACTTGAAGCCAACAGCTATTTCCTTGCTCTTCTGCTTTCTGAATGAATCCTTAGAGCAAGGTTGCTCACCCTGATCCAAGAAGGGTCAAAACATATATAAGCATGCATTACAACACTGCACAACACCATATGGATCCATCTCTGTAACAAATTAAGAAAGCTACAGGCGTGTGTATAAATCAGAGTCCATGCTTCATTTATTTAATTTCCAGTCAAAACTGTAAATAAGCACAAGTTGTTCATTTGTCAGGAGATATTTCTGAGGAGATTAGAACAAACTTCTTGTCTTGCATAAGGAATTGGAAGGTAAAAGGAAAATAAGCAGAAAAACAAGAGCTTCAGTAACTGGAGTTCAAGAAATAAAGACAAAAGATATAAAGAATATACAACTCCTAACAACCGTTCAAGACCTGGCAGACCATAAGAACTGTCAGCACTAGATAAAAAGTATACTTAAAACATTTTGTTAGATCTTTGAAAAATCAAGATTGTAAAGGATGTGTAGCCGTCAAAAAGCTGTTACTAAGAAAATGAAAAACAACAAGAAAGTCTGCAAACCAACCAAAGAAGCTGCTGCTATTCTAAGAAAAATTAACTGGCCGCCCCAGACCTCACTGAATGTCTTTAGGATTACTTGGATTGTGAGAAACTGAAAATTCAACCAATTTCTAAGACTGAACTTTGGAGGTGCGAATAAATATCCCTGCAGATTTCATTGAAAAACTGAAAGCAGGCCACCCAAAATGAATGGAAGCTATGATAAGGTGATGAGGTGGACACAAAAATACTGAAAAAAATGAAACTATATTCAGTTGTTGAGGTTTCTATTTACTTTTCTGTTAAATATGCTGACACTCTCCAAAAAAGGTCTCTTCAGTCTTTTTTTTCTTTCATCATCAGCTGCTGTCTTTTACATTGTCTCAAAACTGAATGGTTAAAATGTGGAAAAAATCTCATTACATTCATTTACATTAAAAGTGAAGATTGGTTTTGTTTATGGTTTCTCCTGTAAAGTTACCATTCTGGGGATACTTTTTTATTATTTTTGATTTTTTTGGGATAGCAAGTACATGTTTTCTAATTTTTTTTTATTCTGAAGCATGATAACGTACTTAATGATTGTAATTATTAAACTCTGTTGTTTTAGTGCACAGTTGGAACACATACTTGTAGATGCTGCTGCTCTCAGTGGATTACACTGAGAATGCGAGCTCTAGAATACAGTGAATGTGTGATATTCTCGCTTGCTATAATTACACATCTTCTCTGGTTCTATGAAAGCTCAGGATGGCCTCAAGGGGCTATGGAAGCAGTGAGAGTGATGATGCATCACAAACTCTATAAACATCAGACATCTCTCGCCAAAGTCCCTGAACACCCCTCCCTCATCCGCAAAGGCCAGTTCCACTTTCCAGACTGTATTGCACCATCAATGCTTGGGTCACGATTTCTGATTCAACTCTGAGGCATGAAGGAGAGAGCTACAGAGAGCAAATAAAAAGAGAGTATACCCATCTAATGCCATCCATCATAATACCTCAGCCCTCCAAACCTTTTTAACTGGAAATACCAGCCTATCTTTATAGCCTTGGAGGCCCATTACTTATAGTAAACTGTCAGTGGGTATACAATGAAATACTACCACCCTCTACTGGCAAATGCCCAAAGCGGAGATGCAAATGACTGCAGGCAGAAAGCCACATGCATCCATCAGACAGTCTTTGTAAGAGATCCAAAGCCTTCCACCTGGTGGCAAATGGTGAACATAATTTACAAAACTTTACAGTTACATACAGATATATTTCTTAACTTGCCCAATATATTTTTATGGTACAGTTGTCAGCAGTTAAAGTTTTTCATGTCTTCTAGAAGAAATAACCAAGTAGACTAGACTGATTACCCGTTCTCCAAAATGGCACATGAACAGACATTGCTCACCTTTTCGTAGTATTCCATGTTCTTCTCTGCTGTGTAGGTGAAGGCTGCTTTAAGGTCGGACCTCATGCTCTTCTGCCAGCGACTCCAGTCCCCCTTCAGCGTGTTATTGGCCCACTCCAGCTTGTCCTCAAGCTTATCAATCTCCTCCTTCAACTGCCCATGCACACAGTCACACCATCACATAACATATCCAGCACACACCCACACTGCTTCCCTCCAAAAGCCTGCCAAGTCGCATCTGCTGGTGACATCATGCTTGATGTAAAAGTCCAGCCTAGCCCTTCATTCACAAACCAGTCAATTGAAATAGGGACATTTTCAGAGTGTTGTAAAACCCTTTCATTATTGAGTGCACTGCTATTAAGTTTTTTGTTCAATTTTAATTTATAATGATGCATATGGTCAGTTCTATTGGAAGTGTTGAGATGGCTTGACTCAGTGTAATTACGATAATTTGTTCCCTGGCACATTCTCAGCTCTGTTTTTAAGTAAGGCTGCCTCAGTCACTGTACCAATGACACAAGCTCAGGCTCTAGGTTTTTTGCCCACTGGTAACCCTTATGTGCTAAGGTGCAGTTACACCAATTTGTTATAGTGTAAATGTTAATGACCATTCAAAATTATATAATAGATACATATGCATTAATAAATGGTACCAATTGAAATATTAACCTTTTTATTATTTGAATTTTAGATGCCAAATACTTTATTATTTATACTTTATTAATACTAATTATAGCTTGCTAATAATGATTTAGTTATTTGATACTCATAACCCAAAAAATATGGAACTTCAACTATCAAGCATTTACTTGGTTGTATAAATAAAGGCCCTGTCATGTTTTAAATGATTAAGTATTTAAGTGGTTAATGTATAGTTTTCACACATACAATAATCTTTCATTAATTGGAATCACATTGTAACACTGCAACTTTGTAATACATTTATCCTGTATTACTTTTTTACATGTAAATATAATACATTTCTGAAGAACGTACTTATTTTCATTATGTCACTACATAAATGGTTAATCATTTCAACTGCTGCACAACACAACTGTAAACTGTCATTAACAAACTATATAATAGAGAATTGTTGCTATTTAAGGAGGGCCTGTTATTAAAGTATCACCATGTAGTCTTAAAGTACCTTTTAGGTGCACAATTTTTTTTTTTAAATTACAGTGCAATGGCTCTCCTGTTACTGCACCACCACTGATCTGACCACCTCATCAAGGTGGTTCCTAATGACTCGTCTTTATCAAACAGCTTGCTGTGTGAGCAAGTGTTCTCTTGGGTCCAATTGGTTTCTGATAACACAAAAAGTATCATGTTGCACTGAAGCATGAAGCGAAATGATTAAACAGTCTAATAGATGGCTGGGATGCCTAAGGTCTGTGGGGAGCAGTGCATGTCAAATTAGTAAACTGAGATTGGGGGAGCAGTCGCTTATTGACAGATGAGCTGATGAAGGTCAAGTGCTCTGTGTTTGCTGTCATTTCACCCAGGTGCTTTCCGGAGAGGCGCATGTGCACGTCTGTATGTGAGTGTGTGAAAGTGTGTGTCTGTAGACTCTGATAATGTGAGGGCCGTCTTGTGGAACGGGAGATGGCTTGGGTTGAATGGGGCCGACGCACAGAGGGAGGGAGGCAGTGCTGGTGTGCTCTGTAACTGTCTGGAGTTGCATCTCCCCGGTGACAACCAGGACAGATCATTAGTTACGCTGATTTGCCCTCACTGTTATTACAAGATGCACAGCAGGCGCATTAATACTGACAAACACACTAGTTTGCACATGCACACTTAGTCATTAGGATCAAGGTCTCCATTTCATCATTAAATAGTCTGAAGCCTATTAGAAGTAATGAATTAGAGAGAAATCAGGCAATCAGAGAATGCAAGAAGCTCAACTTAATGCTTCATGACACTCTTTTTTGAACTAAACGTTCATAAACAGGACCCCATATGCGCTGCTGCTTTCTGGTAGCGTGGAAGTGAGAGGTTCAATGTTTTCCCCATATGCTTACTCTGACCTTTACTGACATCTGCTGGATGGAATATTACATCACACACATTCAGAAGGCTAGATGACTGTCAACAAATTGACAAGATTTGAGCACGGCCAGCAACACAGACAACGCAGAGGGAAGCATTTATTTGATAACCACATGCACCCTAATCTCTTTTCTCTAAGGAGGACCATCATTCTGGTGGATGAAAGAAATGCATTTAGAAGATCCATTTGCCATTGCAACGATACCAGCACAGCTAATGATAACATGCAGCAGCGTGAGCCAGCGCAAGGACAGCCAGAGTAAAAGGGACTAGGGAATCTACACAAGGATGACACATCAGAGCATTACGGAATACAGTCATTCATAAGCCTATACCACGGGTTTTCAGCCCTGTAGGACCAGCGTCCAGCACAGCTTGGCGATTTCTCTGCTCAAACACACTGACTAACTAAGCTGAAATTTCGAATCCGTGACAGATAATGGCTTATAATATTAATTGATCAATTGATCTGTGATTGCTATGTTACTGCAAAACTAGAGAATGCCATGTTTACAGTGTTGTAGCTTTTACCTGCTTGCTAGTCACCATCTCATCCTGTCAACAAAGTCATTCTATAATGAGAAATTCACCACAGCAGAATTATTCACAGTGGTGGTGACACAAACCAGACATCTCAAGAAATGAATCCCCCACAAAATGGTTAAGAATACACCACCTGAAGCCTGAAACATTATTAGAGTTAAAAATTTGGTCTAAAATCTACATCGTTAAACGTACTCATGGTGGCGAGGTACAGGCAGGGCATTGTACGGCAAACATAGTACACAAAGAAAACCTTTTTTTTTATCATTTACCACTATTTTACCATTACCAACATTATGTATGAAAAGACACAGAACACAAATGGTCATCTTGAATAGAAAATAAGTGGCAGTGTTCCACCATCACTGTAAAGAAATCTCTTCAATGTACCATTTCACATAAAACCAATAAGAATGACTTTGCTTCCATCTTAACAAGTGAATTAAGCAGAAGGTTTGAAAAATTGGTGGACATCCTCTTTAACTTATTAATGTATGTAGGGTGCTGAGAGGGAGTGGAGGGTGGTATGGTTTTGGGAAGAACAGAGATGGTACAGAAAAAGGGTGTCGCTTTATATTCTTTATATGGCAAACTGTATTTTGAGTATTTTGTCATTTATTGCTAAATTGAAAAGACAATAAAGAGAGAAAAAAAAATACAGTCTAAGCTCAATTAATGATGTGTCTTAAATATTAATTAAAGATGTGTCTGATCGGGGAAATCACTCAACTGTGCTGGACACCGGCTCTTCATGACCAGAAGTGAATACCCACTGGCCCTGAACCATGTTCAAATTCCAGTTCTTCAGAAAATGTTACCAGCTCAAAACAATGAAGCTTACAAAAACAGAAGTAGAAGCTAGTAAAGCCATGCCTAACTGCTGTTACAAAAGCAGTACCTCTTTAATCTCTCCTTTATGCTTCTGCTGTTTCTGCTGTCTGATCTCGTCTGGGTCTTTGCCCACCAGGCTGTCCCAGGCTAAACTCAGCATCTTAGACTCCTTCATGGACACAACCAATAGAGGATGAAACATCACATACAACAAGTGAACACAGGTCTGCATTTGACTGTATTAATGTCTACACTTTTATTAAAGAGACTGACCCTCTAGTGATACAGGTCTGAGAATGTGTCTCTTTCCATCATGCTTTCAGAAACAACATATAAGCCAACATTTCTGGTTGCTTCTCATTACTGGTTACATAACAAGTCAAAGTGACATTCTGCAGACAAGGATAGAGAACAGTGTTTGCATAGGGTTGTATTCAAATTCAACAGGGTTGTGTGGGGACGGTTATGCTATGTGGCATTTGGTGTGTTCTACTCTTAATTTAATATTGAGTAGGGTTAAGATCTTTGAGATATTGCTCAGCATTATATGCTTGTAGACCAGACACAACCTAAAAACATAAAACATAATCTTTCCATTTCAAGAGTCATACAGCACAGTGGAAGTCATTGCTCACCGTCTGTAATTAAATTCTCTAGAGAAAGGTTATTGCTAAGCTGGAGGGGCACCTCCACAACCTTCAAGCACTTCTCCAAAAGGACTCTACCTAATAATGCCCCTTTCCCCTCTCCACAGGGGGATCATTCTTGCACTCATGACATTTGATGGAATTGATGTAAGAAGTCAAAAGCCCAAAAGATTTAAGCATGACATGATTAGCACAGGCTATATTCAACCGTATTTACCATGTTCTAGCTGAAATGCATACAGGCTTAGTGGGACTTCCTCAGCTTTCCTGAGTTATTTATATAATCTCACCATATTCCTCTTTAGGCTTAAAATGGATTGCTTTCAAATGAAAGCAGACATGGCTGCTGAAGCAAGGCTTTATTACTAATAATCTTTGGGAAATTGCAAGAGAGCATTGGGTGGATTAAATGGAAAAAGGAAAGAGTCAATATTGCACTCACTGCTTCGCTGTCTGTCTTCTTAGTGGCAAGAGCCTCGTTCTTAGCCTCAAACTCCGCTTGGATGTTGTCTCGTCTCCGAAGTACTGCCTGTGTATTACAAATACCATGATCAATACACCTTAATGAAATGTAGGACTGGATGAAATACATAATAAGCCTTGCTAAAACATAATGCACATTATATTGATCACAGTATTGACCCAGGCTTTATGCCTCCAGTTACAGCACAAATGAGATGAAATGCTAGCGCTGTCGAACACAAATTAAACACGGCTTACAAAAGAACACGGCACTGTTTGTTTTAAAGAGAAGTCTTGGTTGGGGGGGGCATACTAAACAAAACCTAAAACAAGCACTATTTGAGGCTAGGATTATTTAATCATTTCTGTTTTTGTTGATATTACTTCAGAAAAAAATATCAATCATTTTCTCTTTACTTAGCCAAGGTGGCAACAATATTGAGTACCTTGAGTGTCTCAGTGGAGAGCACATATTCGTGTAGGATTGGGAGTAGATTGCTGCTGAGATACTGGGTGTGCTCCTCACTGTCCCTGCAGCATCTGTCCAAGCAACTTGCCATCATCTTCAGAGGCTCCACCAGCTCCTCCTCTGAACCTGACCACAGAGTGTAGATGGGTCCACACTCCTTCATCTCCTCCAAGTACTCTGGACACAAAGCAGAAAGGAGTAAGTGAGTCTTAGGCATGGGTATTTTAGCCACTGTTTCTTTGAATTTTTACTGAGCAGTACTCAAACATCCTAACAAGAAAATATTTGAAAATGTTCTTGTCAAAAGTGTGAGAGAGGACTTGTACCTGACTGTTTAGTTGTTTTAGCGATTTATCTTTGTATGTGATTTAACAGACTACCAGCAGAACATATTGTTAAATGCAGCTCCTTTATATGCCATTTCGCTTAATGTGAGACAGATAATTAATTGCTTGTGTCCCGACATTTTCTACAATTCTATGTTACACATGGAATAGTGTTTTATATAATATATATTGTGTATATATATTCTTCTAAAAACACTCTCATCCCTACTGGGAATATATGAAAGCATACCCTTTTGCTCTTTGATGATTCTTTGGGTAATTTTGTCCATCGAGGTCATCTTCTGACTGAACGCCTCCACGTAGTCCTGAATGGCATTAAACTCCTCTGGCCGGTTTCTGACCCCTCTGACGGTGGCAGCTACTGCTCGCACTGTATCCCCCATTCTGCTCAAGAAACCTGGCCCTTGCTTTTTATGTGAGGCCAGCTCCTGCAGACAAGATCAGGGTGGAAAGGGAACTGCTGAACACTAACAACAAGGAGTTTGCCAGTGCTAGAAACATGAAGTGCCAGTAGAAGAAAAATTAAGAATATTTCATTACATATGAAAGTGATGACACAGTTAAAGTACCCCTAACATAATAATTTAAACATAAAAACAAAATGTGTTGAATAGTAATTTGTTAAACATTTTAAATTTTTTGGATTATTGTTATGCCCAAGAATCTACTAAAAATGGCACGAGAGCATCCCTAAACCTTTACACTTATTCACAATGCAGATACACGAATATGCATGATTACTCTTATTTTTGCATATTTGGGCCTTGCCTCCTTGTTCATAAACCCAAGGCCTTTGCTTGAAAATCTCTGGCTGTAGGTTAATCTAACATCTAACCAGCATATTTTAGTATACTAGACTGTGATAGGTTCACATTTATTATGATGTGCATAACTAAGGTGTGATGCTGTGCCCTACAAATGGTTTTAATAGAAATGATGAGAAATCTGCACATTTAAAACACATTCCATGTAAACATATTAGGGCATCCAAAGGAAGTTAACTGTTTAAAAATTTAAGTGCAAGTGTTTTTGAAAAAACAGTTGGGTAGATCACTTGTGTGGCACTTTAATTTGCCACAACAATACATTCCTCTATAATGTAACAAGACAAAGCAAAGACCTTCTTCTATACTTATCTTGCACTTATCTTACACAGCCTTCAGTGTGCCTCCTGTTATCAAAGGCTGATCCTCTTAGAGGAACTGTGAGTGCATGGGAGAATATGAACAGGGGAACATTGCATATAGTGAAGTTCAGGAATAATCAGATTAGGATGAAGAGGGTAGCTGTAAGAATGATTTTGTGGACGAAAAATCTCTGTTATCTTCAGAAAGGAAGTGTAGTTTTATGGAGCTGTTTTATAAAGAGTTTCCAGTTTTATAAATCATATCTGACCTGCCCATCTAAAATGGGTTAGATAATGTCACCTGCATTTTTCTCTTTGAAATAGCATTGCTTCTGTAATGTGCCACTGCTGAATATACGGTCCAGGAGTTTGTTACTGAAACTATTTATGCATGTGTGTGTGTGTGTTGTATGTTTGTTTGTTTTACCCAGGCTTGTGCCGTGAGAAACACCTTGAAGTCCTCGCTGCATGAGAGAATAGGATGGTCAGCTATTCTGTTGAGAAACTTGTGCAGCGCTTTCTTCCTCGTCTCAATGAAGTCATTATTGAATCTCTCCACCATCCCCTTCATCACAAATTTCTCTGGTAGTGGCTAAAGCAGCACAAATAAGTCATTGTTGTGCATGGCAGTAGAGTATAAAGCACATAACAATGATTTCTGGATTTATCATGTGTGAAGATTCTAGATTCTTCTATGCATTGGCAATGCACTAAAAGTGCAAACATTAATTAGGGAGTATCCTTTGGAAGAAAGGTGATTCATCCCTCCAGTATAATGTAAAGACATTTCATACTGAAAGCCAAAGACCTTGCTGATACATTATGTTTTTTACTCTAATTTGCCACTTGTCTGTATTTTCACTGTCACATCCACTCCATTCTTTTACCAGGTTTTGTTATGACAGTGATGGCACATAATTTACATGTTGAAAGCACACAGTCAAATTGGCTTGCTGAAAAAATAAAATACATATATGTCTAGATTCAAGTGTCTAGACTGAAACCTGACATTTTAAATTCTAACCTTTTGTATCTGTGAATCTCTAGAGCATACTGTGGGTGGTGTGGAAGTGGGATAAATTTTACCTACAGGAACAATAAGCGTGGGATGAGCCTCCTCCAGCTTGCATTTTAACCAAAAGAAGTCTTGGTAGCGTCTGCGGACTTCGTACTCGCTAGAGTCAAACTCACTACGAGTGGTCTGATGTAAGAGAGGGATACAAGAAATTACAAGCATTCAGACAGTGCACACCAACAATGCAGGATTCTGTGTTCAGTCGCTCACTTAGAAAACTGTGGCTCTTGGTGTACCTTGGTCAAAACCCTGTATGTAATAAAAGTCTCGATGGCCGTCACATGGCTCTCAGGGTTATCGACTGTGACGAAAATGTCTTTAGTGTCAGACTGCTCTTCCTCCTCCTCAAACTTGTACTGATTGACCATAGAGCCAGGGGAGGTCTGCATAGAGGTGTTTAAAGAGCTTCCGTCCATGAAGTTTGTATCCTTAAGCAAAAAACAAGAAAACAGGCTAAATTATTATGTGTCTTCAAAGAATGTCAATCTGAGATTGCAATGGTCTTACAAAAATCTAGTAATATGATATTTTCTTACTTCAAAACCAGGCCTGTCACACTTTTCCAGTTAATCAGACACTTTTGTTTACATCTCAAAAAATACAATGTGAATTTGGGCATTTTCATCAGCTAGTTTGAGACAAATACATGTAAATATTTTTAAAAAACAGAAAATGCATTTATTGAGACATGTCATGGGCCTTACAAAAACAAGCTCCACCTTCTGACTGGTGCTATGACAACTTCAGAGATACTAATGAGTAATGTTTGTTTATTTGATGTTTGTTAACAACCCCTTAAAGGGCAGTGGTTAGTAATGTTTGTTTATTTCAGCTCAAGCTGCATCTGTTGTTGTTTGAGAAATACATGAGTATTAACAGATGCAAGACAGCAACATAGTTAATTATCCAATTTGGTCACTTTAGTGTTCTACTTGTATAGTTGCCTTCAACTAACAACTAAGACAATTACTTTGTTCACTGCAACTATTTATATGGCACATCCTCATCAATTTCATGACCATGAAATAACGAAAGACTGCAGATTGGAATATATAAAACAGCAATTGCATAAAATAGTACAGCTGAGCTATTAACAATACAAAACACCTGCAATGCCGCATATAAAGCTTTATATAGCATGTCTCTATTTTCAGATCCCCAAAATAGAATATCAACATCAACATGTCACAGAAGCACAAATAAAAGGTGCCAAATCTACACCTATTCTGACAATTATAAATAATGTACTGATTCAACTTTTTTTAGTATAGTTTCACCCTGAAATAACTGATCAATAAACCATTCATTTACTGTGGTTTCACTGTTTTGAACATATATCTTTTATTTTTTGATACTGTGCTGAAACTGTTCCACCCTTAGAAAACGTGGCGATTCTATGTTAAAGTTTCAGAGAGACTCAGGGCAAATGTTTCTTACCATTTCACGCCATTAAGCCTTATGAGGCATTATAACACAGAGGCTCCACAGACTCCTCTCTTACTTTCACAAAACGTGTGTCTGTTGTGTATCCTGATCAGAAGCTTTAGGCAACTAAACTAAACTAAAACATTCTGCTTTACAAAAACTTCAGATAACCAGCTCAGATAACCAAGCAACAGAGGAGGCCTGCACAGCCTGGCTGAGCCTCTATGGAGGCTTCCTGTCATAACAAACTCTGCTGCTGTCAGCAGAAATTTCAGCTGGTGCTGGAAAAACAACACAATAAAAAAAAAAACAGTGGCTACTTTTCCCTTCACTCTTTTTCAATCTGCACATAAATGTGTTATTAAAAAGAGGCGAAAATGCCACAGGAGGAAGCCTCTCTCTCACGTTCACTCTCACAGTGATCCTACTGTAGCCAATCTTCAGTCACTACAGCCTCGCTACGCTATAACGGTGTAAAGCTGGAGCTGAATCGACGATTTCTGACATTAAAAATCCAACATGACAACAACACAACACAATGACAACAACACAACACAATGACAACACGTTTCTGTCTTTCCTTTGATTCCCGAGGCGAACACAGTAGAGCTGTAGACAGTAGCGCTGTAGACAGTAGCGCTCGTTCTTTCCACCGAGCCATGTTATTAGAGCTGAACGGATCGTTGAAACTTTCAGTCTGGCGTTGAAGTTCCTCCTGTTCGTCAACGTTAAATCAAACTCAACCGCTCAATAAAAGTTCTTTTAAGAGATGTTACGTGTCAGTACAGACAGACAGACAGACCACGTAGCAGCAGCCACCACCTCACTGTCTCTCGGGTCTCAGAGAGGCGAAACCGTCTTCTGTCCCAACTTTGACCGAAGTATTCTCCTAAATTTACCTTACTGAAGACCTCCAGATCCTCGTCCTCGTCCAGCTCCAACACTGATCCTGAGATGTCGTCCGGGGCTGCAGCAGTGGGGCTGCTGCTGTCCACCACAGTCCCGCTCATCATGGCTTAAATCGCTCCTTTCTCTCAGCTAACTTTGCTCTTCATGAAGCAAACTTTTCCGTGAAAGTGTGAAAGTCGGGCAGAGGCGGCGCAGTGCGCAGAAACGGAAATGCCGCGTCAGGAACGAAGAGCGCTGAATCTGCACGAGAGAGAGAGAGAGAGAGAGAGAGAGAGAGAGAGAGAGAGAGAGAAAGAAAGCGAAAGAAAGAGCGAGAGAAAGAGCGAGAGAAAGAGCGAGCGAGCGCTAAGACCAGGTTGGGAAAGTTGTGGATGAACTGGAAGTGTAGTCCAGTCTGATTCCTACACCGCTGCGTGCTCTCTCTGCTCTGGAGGTGGGCAGAGGCTCTGACGGAGGTCAGTCTTATAACAGCAGGTCAACAAATTCATTTAAAAACTGAATTGGAAGTGGATTTGTAACGATCAGCTCGAAACCACTGAAGTACTGAGTAACTTTCAGAACTGCAGTGGAACTTCTCAGTTCATCCAGCACAGAGCAGCAGAGGAACTGGACTTCTTTATTTATTATTCAGAATTTATTTACTGATATAAAAAGCTAAAACTCCACAGTGGGCGTTCTGTTCCACAGGTGGTATAATTATACTTTTATGGATGCCAACATCAATATTGGCACATTGAGTACAAGCCAGTCTGATCATATTTATTTATTTATTTATTATACATTTTATTTATAGAGCTCCTTTCATACATTAAATAAATGCCAGCATAAGTGGAGAAAGATAAAATGGTAAAACTATAAAAAATGAAAATACAAATTTCTAAAAAATAAAATAAGTATAAAAACAAATACGTATAAAGGATAAGATAATGCCAAAAAAACAAGATGTATAAAACAAAATGTTCAATAAAAAATGTGCAAAATAAAATAAAATTCAAATAAACAATTTGCTCATAAAATGTCAAAACGATACAAAAATAAAACTAGATAAGTTTGAAGAGGCACGTTTTTACTAAACATAGTTACTTTAACTGAAAATGCTGGTAAATATTGCGAAAGCTCAGTCTGACATGTAAAAACTTCCAGTTCATTAATGGCTTCTAAAAACAAATAAACAGACTTACTATAAACAGATGTTCAGTGTATTGAACAGGAAGCCAGTAAAGTGCTTCCAGCGCTGCAGCAATATGCAGTAATATGGTCATTCTTCCAACTCTTTCTGCTGCACTCTGTATAAGCTGTAGATTGTTTTCATGATTATTTTTGGATATGCCAGAACAAAGCATTAACACTGATCTAAACAGAAAAAATGAAAACACTTCATTTAAGAAGAACATAAAATAAATACACAGCTAACAACATCAGTGTGAGTGCACTATTTCAGGACAGATTTGCTAAAGGATCAGATCAGATTCATTCTTTTTTCCTACTTTGATATCCATTCCAGCATTTTCTGCTGATATCAGTCCGATACTGATACCCACTGATACCAATATGCCATCTCTAGAGTGCCCAGTTGCAAAGCAGTACAGATGCTGTCACCAAACATACAGTGAACTGAAGCACATAAATGTTAAAGGGCCTGTATTCTAACATTTTCTTGTATTTTATTTTTTCTGACCTCCACTAATTACATTTGTGTGGTTTTATGTACCAAAAACAGTCATGATTAATTTTTACTTGGCCATTTGCCAATTTTATCCCATTTTTATGTCTTCTGTTGTGCCTTGTTCAAAAAGCACTCAGAGCTGAAACACTCTTGATAACTTCAGAGTTAGTGGAGCTAAACTGCTGTAAGCTGAATAGATGGATTTAAGTGTGTGGGTTATTGTGACATCACAGCAATGGGATTCAAAACAAGCTGTTTTTGTAGAATTCCCATATATGGACTGTACTGACTGAGCAGTAAATGACACATTTTGAAACAAACTGCAAAATCCATACAACTCAATCCATCATGGTTTTGCATGATATTATATTTTAGCCCTTTCCTTTCCTCACAGGTTTACTTAAAATGTAAAACTCATCATTTAAAAATATTCACCAAGGTACAGATCCAAACTTTTTATGCCCAGAAACTGAATAAATGTAGTTCTCAGGACTTCAACCAACCTACATTAGATTGCCTGTACTACAGTCTTGTTGTCTTTGTGTGTGCAGTTGATGCACATCGCCAAAAGATGTCACTGTAGCACAGACAACGGCAAAACAGGGACATCTGCCACAAAAGTTTTCATGTGGCATGTCTGTCTGTCTGACTGCCTGTCTGTCTGTCTGCTTTTGTCTGTCGATCTGGGATGGATTTCCCAAAAGCATCTCAGCACAAAGATGACTCTGAAATGGTAGAGCAAGCAACACAGTGAACCCTCCCTTTAACAGTTAAGCTCACCTTAACACTAAGATGCTTTTGGGAAACTGGGCTTTGCATGTCTGTCTGTTGATCTGTCTATTGGTCTGTGCAGCAAGATAAACAAACAGGTAGAATTAAGTACAGGGAAATGTAAAGGGAGAGAGATGCTCAGAGTATCCGTTCAGATTTTGTGAAGTACTCTGTATAGACATAATTATTCATTGATCCAGTAATCTGATGTGTTTATTATGTACACTGAGATATACAGTTTCTGTGTTTTTGTACTGAATGTGTGAATTTAGGTTGTTATTTGATACAGGTCTGGGTTGATAAGCTGTAGGGAATGCAGTGTAATGTAATGTAGGTGCCACTGGCAATCATTGCAATAACATTAATGAATGAGAGTGCAGATGATCAGAGGCACTCTAATTAGAAATCGCAGAAGAGCAAATATAAAATATCTTACTGGTATGGACTGTTGATTCCAGCTGAAACTCCCACAAATAAGAAGTCCTTGGAAAGATGCCACTACCACACAGATTGTGTAACCTTTTGCACAAAGCACAAGCAACATATCCTTCAACCATTCAGATTAGACAGTATTAGAATAATTCTACAAAGGTCAGTCCTTTACTGTGCTCAACCCAGACTGGTAGTGCACCGAATGCAGAAAAGGTCACAGGCGCCACAATCATATTATATTGCTGCCTTTTGATATCATTTGTCTATGAGATTGATTTAAACCTGATGTTAGAACCACTTTTTTCTTTTTTTTCTCCTTTTTTTGGTCTTATGTTGACCATCCAAGTATGAGTGTGCTGCACTTCAGAGATCTGTTCTTGATGGTGGTATTAAAGGGAGAGCTTAGTGCGCTGGGCTTTGATGGAGTGCCAGTATTAGTGGGAGCCGTTCAATACAGGGCATTAATTGCTCCTTAATTGTACAAAATGTGAGTGATAAATGGCACCTCAGCAAAAGGCAAAGTCTGCTTTTAAAATTAGTGCCTTGAACAGCTTACTCCATGATAGTCTCTAAACTTGATTTTGATCCTCATGCTTCTTGGGGCGCATCTGAATAAAATGATACATGGTTTTAAACCAAAAGCAGTGATTTTCAACTGTAAGTCTCTGTTCAATGCTGTAACTCAGACCATGCTCATATTAACATATTATTTTCCCGCTGGATCTGTTCTGCAGTTGAAAAGCTTTGATATAAGACTAGGTTTGAGTTTCATATGACTACTTTTAACTGTACAGGAAACACATAACCATGCAAAACTGTATCTCAAGTGTGTCAATATGCTCTTTTCTTTTCTTATCTTGCTCTCTTATTAGTTCATGAACAAGTCAGCAGCAGCAGGGCAGATGCAAACTCATGACTTCACTCTAAGGAGAATAGAAGAAGCCTGGCACCCAACGCTGCTCTGTGGCACCATCCCAAATATGCCCTGACAAAAATCCACACAGCGCTGTTCTTCCATCAGTGGTAGTTAATAATTAGATCAGCATTATGCCACAACAATGGCTTACATAGATCAGCTCTTTTCAAATTACATTTCCTTCCTGTCAGGGCCATTAGAGTGGCCGACCAGACCATCTTTAGAAAATGCCTTATTGCTGCTGTTTCAGAGTGCAGACGCTGGCTAGGGAAGGCAGTTCAGACAATTACGTCTAAAACACGCTCAAATATGCTTCAAACGTGGAATCTTTGTGATTTGGTAAAATTGCTGGCAGGTCTGCAACATCTTGTGATGTAGTGCTGGTTTGGTACCCTGCACAAAGCGCATAAAACAGCAAATGAAGAAGACTCTGAGAGCCACCTGGAGTGAGTGCAGAAGTGAACAATTAAAAATCAATTTACTGTCAAAAAGCTTTGCTTTCTAATTAAAACCACACGCAGACTAGCGTCTCTCACTACTGGCGGATGCACAGTTGCAAAGCGCACATTTATTTATTTTCTTCCTCCCAAGACGTGTACTCTAGTTATTACCTTTTTTCATGATTTTTCTTCCTTTTTGTTCTTAGAGATTTCTAGAATTCTGAAGGGAACCATTACATAGGATTTCATATGCATGTAATCATGCAACTAAATGCATTTTAAATGTGACTGCTGCTGAATTCCTACCAGGTGTCCAATCCAGCAACTGTGGCTTGATTATCACCATCATTAGAAGCTTGTACACGTCATATTAATGATCACACATTACGACACGCTTGTGCTGCTTTCTGCTTTTTATTCATTCCACTACCAAGCTAATAGTACCTACCCATGCTTTCACGTGGTTTCTATACAGTGTTGTGCCACATCTTGTACAAAGACTCAGCATCTGCCATCAGTGTATCTACTTTGGCCATTACATGTTACAATGGCTTCTGAAGGTTTGAAGGTTGGCCAGTAACCAAGCCTGTTATCAAGTCATCTGCTCATTGGCACTGATGTGCAAAGATGGGACTGAACTAGTGATGAAAGATCTGCTGTCACTCTTCTGCATGCAGGAGAAAAAAAATAAAATCAGAAGTGTCTATTAGGCTTCTGAGAAATTCACTGCAATGTTTCCCGGCACCAAAGGAAGAATTCATGCCTTTTGAGCACATTATGATTCATAGCAGCCAAAGGCAATCAAGGCTGACTACAGAAATTTCAGCTTTCAGGGAGACGTATTCAGACATATTTCCAATCCTTGCGTTGACATTTTCATAACTTTTCCTTTTTTAGTGTCCACGTCTTTCTCTTCAAGACACGGGTGATTTTTCTGTGAGGATGTGTGAGGTGTGGCATGCGTTGTGCTTCCCTCTTGTCTTTATGCATAAACATAGAACACATAGTACAAGAAGACTGTACAGCGGTCTTAATGACACTGACAGCAGTGCCACATGCCGTTGCCCCACTCGCCTTCCAAATGTCCCACAACAACCTGCTTTAATGGCATCCTCTAATTAGAATAATAATGATTATCTTGAACTTTCAGTATGTAGACCTCTAACCTGTGAAATCTAATTAAGTCTCCTCCACAAACAAATAAAAAAAGCATTACTAATCAATCAGCCAGAAATAAGATAAATTGGAATAGAGAGGCGAGCGATTGCAGGCTGAGCTGAGGAGATAAGGAAAGTGGAGAACATGCACATGTGCGTTCAGCGGAATTCCAAATCACTGTGTCGCACACATGCCGAGCATCAGGTGTGGTTGGCGCCGTCTGAGTTCATTGTTCATTTTCTTTCTTTCTGTTTTTAAACAAGATGCCATGAACATTTGGTAGGGACATTCAGTCATTTTTATCCTCTTAGAAAATGTCAAAAACAACCCACACTGATTACTCTTTGTGAAATTACATTGAATTCATACACACACACCCACACACACACACACACACACATATAAATATATGTACATGAATTCAATGTATATATGATATGGCCCATTTAATTTTCAATGTCTGACCATCTGACATACATAATGCTGATTCATTCAGCCCAGGCGTGTAACTATGTGTTGTGACATTGTGATCATAATTCAGAACTTTGACAGCGTGCGTCATAGAGATGTGACAATGCATGGAGGAGAATGGACATTCTATTAATTATGCCATCTTATATAACAGCTAGTTCCGGCCATGCAAACTGTTTGGAGAAGCGTTCTAACTGTGCTGTTACTTCGCCATAACGTCTCGGGTTTTTCACAACACTGTATCACTCCGCTGAGACACCGTTGCTAAGCTATGACTTTCACAGGAGACGCTCAAGCTATTTGAACATTTTTATTTTTACTTTTCACACAAACAGAAAATGGATACTTCGAAGATTATATTTGACTTACATCTGATATGGTCAGACTCTGAAGATGAGACTACACTAAATTCCCAAACTGTTTGTGTAGGGAGCTGGAGAACGAACTGCCTGCTGTGCAGCGAGTGAGCGGAGTTTGTTACTGTGACGTAGCAACAAGCTGAACTATAATTTGGCAGAAGGAATGGCAAAAATAACATTAAAACCAATGAAATGCCACATTCACAGCCCAATTTATTTATTTCTTACTTTATCTATTTAACTGTTGTATAAAAGTAATGGAACACTCAGGGTCATGTGTTATCGCTATCATATTACAGCTGTGATGATCTACGGCGACCAAATCACAGCCGTGATAACACACTTCCTGCTGTGTTCTATTAATTAATGCATTTGCCTTGTTTGACGACAAAAGTTTATAGACAATTAGCACCAATTACTACCCAGTGTTAACCAGAGTAGGAGGAGTTTTTGTGTCTAGGTTCCCCTCAAAGTTTACCCTTGGCTTGTTCACATGAAGCTTGGACCGGGATTTATGCAAAGCCTCTTTGTGACAACAGCACTACATAAATACATTTGAATCTAACTGAATTGAGCTATTTAATCTAGAGCCCCTCCTGCCTCCCAGCTCTAGTGTGCAGCAGAATATCAGAATGTCATGAGAATACCGAATCAAGAATAGAATCTAATTGTGGGCTAAATGCATCGTTACACCCCTAACAGAGCCACAGTGTTCTGTAGTTTACTCTCCAAACTTGAGAAGCTGACAGAAGGCTGGGTTCAGGAAGCGAGGGGACAGGCAGGCAGGGAACAGAAGGAGGAGGGTGCTGGATGAATGTAGCCCAGGCACACAGCACAGCTGACTTGATTTCAACAATTAGGCTTATGGCTGCTACACTATCATTTCCTAGACCTTATGCCCACACATCCTCCTCTCACCACATCTCTCATTCCTTTTCACTTCAGTTCTTTTATTAATAACAGCAGTGATGCTGTTTAGATGTTCATGACACAACTTGATTTGCTGTTGTTTTACATGTCCTGAGTGACTGGAGGAATTTGTCTCTTTGCTTGCATTCATTTGTACATACTTAAAAATGAAGTGATGCCATAGAACCTCTTCTCCCTTTTAGTTCCCTATAAACATTTCAGAGGAAAAAAACCAAACATTTTTGTCAGTGTAGTACATGTATGAAGAACCTTTATAAAAGTTCCACATGATGAAAAGGTTCCACACCTTAAAGGGTTCTGCACCTTAAAGTTAATATCCAGCAGTTTTCTTTGATTCTGTTGCTTTCATTTTTATCATGAGGTCCACTTAAAGCGTTTAGATTGTTCTACAACAATTATCATCATTCGTTTTTGCATGACCATTTTACAAGCTCTCTTTATCCTTTAGAATTAAACAGGCTGTTTCTGTTTCTATGCCTCTTCAAAGTGAATGGGTGGAGCTAATGTGCTATACACTGAATAGGTAGATAGTCAGTGCTGTGCAGAAGTCCTAGGTACCAAAACAAATTGTTTAAAACTGTTTATCTGGAAAGCAAGCATATTTTTATTGTTAAAAGATCATATAACATGTATACAATAATATAGTAAAAAAAGTTTTTTTATTGTCATTAAAAGAATCAATATTTGTTAAGTTTGATAGATGGATAACCTTTTGTTCCAGATTTTGTTTCCAGCGCTCCCAGCCATTGCATGGATTTGTCATATTTTGCAACCAGCACACTTGATTCACTTCAGTGAAAGATTGATTGAGCCACTCCAGATGTTGGATAATAACCACAAACACTACTGAGCTTCATTGAGAAGAAGGTTGGAAATGGTTAAACAAAAACATTGACATACATAAGTCAAAAGTCAATTTTTATTGACTTGATTTTGTTGAAATTGTGAAATTCTGAGCTAAATGAATAGCTTTTAAAATAAAAGATTCCTATTAAAAGATTTGGGCACCCCTGGCCAAATGACATGTTTTGTTGATTTTCTTAATGAGAAAAGTTACACATCCTCTGCAGAGAACATGCTTCTGTACATTTGAATGCAGTTACTGTTTTATTTGTTGAATTTTACGAATTGGGTAAAATTTTAATGTGGCATTTCCAAAAGTATGACACATTTAATACACTCTTAAAACGATGGTTCTTCCAGGGTTCTTTTGTAAAGAAAATGGGTCTGTGTAGAACCATGAACTCTTAAAGAACCATTTGCATGATTAAAAAAAAGATACTTGTTTGATCCCACAACTGGGGAAATTCCACCTCCGCATTTAACCCATCCGTGAAGTGAAACACCACATACACACTAGTGAACACACACACTAGGGGGCAGTGAGCACACTTGCCCGGAGCGGTGGGCAGCCCTATCCACGGCGCCCGGGGAGCAGTTGGGGGTTAGGTGTCTTGCTCAAGGACACCTCAGTCATGGACTGTTGGCCTTGGGGATCGAACCGGCAACCTTCCGGTCACAGGGCCAGATCCCTAACCTCCAGCTCACGACTGCCCCTAAAAAAAAAGGTCTTTGCATCGTGAAAGGGTTCTTCAGTTTGATGGAGAATGTGCTGTAGATGGTTCTATATAGAATCTTTTTGAGAAAGGTTTCATATGAGACCAAAAAGGGTTCTTCTGTTTTTACAGTGTCAGTCTTGTTACAATAGAAGGACTCTTTTTGGTGCTATATAGAACTCTTTCAAAAAATACATTTGAACTCCTTTCAAGATGCAAACATGTGCATGTTTTATTTTTTCCAATTTATTAAATTTAGCACATTGATAAAAATTGTGCACTAAAGTTTGAAATTGACACATTTAAGGTTGTTAAGAAAACATCATTTGACTTGGGGTATCAGAATTTTTGCTCATGACTGTTCTGTATGGAGATGCTGGTTTTGGTGACATCACAAAAACAATGATTTGAAAACAGGCTATGTTTGCAACTTCCGTAAATGGACTGTATGGCCTGGGCAGTGAGCATTACATTTTGAATTTTTAACAGTGTTTACATACTACCTCACACATAGGAGACTTTGAGTTTCCATTAAATGACCCTTCAATGTTGTGTCCTAGAACTGTAGGACCAACCCAGAAACTGTTTGGGAACCTTTACTTTCAAGTAACTTTACTTAAACTAAAGGCTCAGAGTCTCAAAGTAGGAGTGGGTTTAAACTGGAATGTTTTTAAGGTTTAGAATAGCAAATCATCGCTGAAATCTTCCCCATTTCACTCTTTTATTTCTGTAAAGCATTTTGCAGTGAGGAGTGAGAGAACTGAAGCAAGGAGCTGAGAACATCACAGCAGCAGTAGTATAAGTACACTGAGTACACAGTGAGCTTATCCCTCATTGTTCTCCCTGTTCTCCCTGTTTCTGTCCTCCTCATTCTTTTCTCCTTCTTCTTCTCTGTGTGCCTCTCACTCTTTTGTCTCTCAGCCCTGTCGGCATTCCATGATTAGCCCCTTTTTGTTTATCATGGCATATTTGGTCCTTCATATCAAACATCTGAAATTTACCTTCTGTTCTATTTTGGCCCTAATCATCCCATCTCTCACTTCTATCCTTCCATCCCTCCTGGACCTCACATGTCTTCTCCCTCTGTGTACTTTCTTCTGCCCCTATCATCCTCAGTCCTGCCTCAGTCTGTCTCATTATCTCACGTTCTCTCTCTGTCTCTCCCTCTACACTCTCCATCCACCACCAGCCCCCCCTCCCCTTCCCATCCCACTCCTCAGCTCTCTGCCTCCAGATACATTATGTAGATTAAACATTGCACGGCCGCACAGCAGAGTATCTATGACTGCAGCACTTTGTTTTCCTAAATAATTAACAACGCCGGTGTTGATTTACCATCTAATGTAATACTTCCACATCCTTCTAGAGAAGAGATGGACATCTGGCTCCTGCTCCTGCCTTGATGGGCCCCCAGAAGCCTCTAGTGTGAACATGGAGCATTAAAATTTAAAGTAATGCATAGGCACCGACCACAGCACAGCCTTTTCAGCAAACAGAGCAAATTGGGTGGCATTAGACACAAAGACAGAAGCTTCAGGAGCACAATGATAACACTGTCTCTTTCTAATGAGGTGTTTGTAGGAAAAAAAGAGCCAACTATAATTTGTATATGTTTTTTTTTTCCTTTTGTAACTGCATTTTCTCTGAGGTATTGATTTAAACTCTGGCTCTGCAATTAGCATCCCTTGGAATGACCCAAGGTTGGCATATCATTTTAGTTATGTTAATCTGCCTGGATAGTGTGACCCCAACATGTCCGCTGGGGCCTTCCTACAAGTCTTCCATTGCTAAAGATGCTACCTGCTTCCCAATTACACTGGCTGTTTGAGGTGCTAGCATGCTGCTCTGCTATTCAGCCTCTATCTCATAATGGAGAGAGCTGTTTTTATGGGAGCTAAATAAACAGGCACACTGGAAAAGGTCCCATTTAATCAGCTTACCCTTTGCTTTGGTGCGGGGTGACAGCATGTCTCTGGGAAGAAGCCGGGCCTGCCACGGTTCATTTTCTAGAACCCTCATTGACGGCTGTAATGACTAACCATCACCTTCCATTCTTCACATTATCCCCACAGTCACTTTCAATAGTGGAGTCTGGCTCAGCCTTCATCCAAAAATGTGTGTTTTAGCCACAGCAGAATGTGGCAAAGCCAGTATTTGTATGAGTAGAGCTTGTTCTCATTAAAAAAATACCAAATTTTCTTTTACATGAGTGACATTTGAGTGGATTTTCTTT
Source organism: Pygocentrus nattereri (assembly GCF_015220715.1). Lineage (NCBI taxonomy): Eukaryota > Metazoa > Chordata > Actinopteri > Characiformes > Serrasalmidae > Pygocentrus > Pygocentrus nattereri. The sequence goes on from NC_051213.1 coordinate 19,998,063, forward strand.
TTTAATATCTAATAATATGTTCCATTGCTGGCTTGGATGTCTCATCAAGCTGAACCAGTAGCCTACCTGTCTATTCCCATTTATTTTTATGCGTTTAGATATCTACTATATATGACACCCACACAGGAATATTTGTTATAGCGGAATTGGGAGAAAAAGAAAATGCCCAAGGCCATTTTTGCCCCTCCTGCTTTTGCTTTGGTCTCATGGTAGTGCCTGAGTGGCCTGAGGAGTGTTGTCTGGAAGGATATGAAGTTTTGAAGTGGCACATTGATTCTGCAGCTTCAAAGACATCCGTTGTAGAGCCACAAAGCCATTACCCAGGCTACCTGGTTGCTCTTAATGCAAATAAGGGCCAGCATTGTTAGACCACATCATAGCGGCCCGCTCTTTCAATTCCCTCTCATCAAAAAGCAATGAGAGTGGATCCAACATCATTATTGAGCATTTGTTTGCGTACGAGTGTGTGTGCACGCTCCTCTGCTGTGTTTGAGCCAATGTGTGTGATCATGTGTGCCCGTGACTGAGTGTATAGCTCAACCCATGAGTCTGTGCGTGTGTGTGCGCCAACGTCCACACATCTGTATGTGTGTGAAGGTGATAAAACATCAGCGGCTCTTTTTATGACAAGGACAGGAAGGTCTCGTTGGTGCTGCTGGTGGCGCATGGTGCAATAGATCAATAGCAGAGCGGTTCACTTTGAGATGCGCTCACAGGTCCGGCTGAACGGGTGATGATCAGAGCGCTTTGGTGTGACCCCCCTCCCCCTCTGATGAATGGAGAAGCCTCAGCCGCACCCGCTGTCACATCACCACCACTCCCTAATTAGGCCTGTTTTCCCTATTAAAGAGCTTGCACACACTAAACACCACTCCTGTTTATTGCAATTAGTTTACCCATTAACTTGCACTTCATAACATTGGGGCTGTCTTGGGTGGAAATGAGTTGCAAGCCATGTGCATTATGCATGAGGCAGTGTTGTGGGGTGAAGGAGATGGGGTGGGGGTGAAGGGGGTGGGGGAATGAAGGGGGAGGGAGAGGGGCTCGAAGAGTGTTTGGCAGGCCCTCGGAGAGCATCACCTAACCACCCTATCCAAAGCAAGCCCTTTTCTCTCTGACATCTCCCTACAGACATCTAAATGCTCCAGAGCACAGTGCAAGTGCAAATAAAAGAGCACATCTGTGCTCAGTGTTTATGATATATTCCAGAGGTGACCCGAAGAACAGTCACTACTTGTACATTCTGAGGAATATGAGATCATTGGGCCACGCCGGTCCACCAGTTGGTTTACTATATGCCCCATATAGAAATTCAATGGCTCAATTTGTCTCCGCTAACATTTACTAGCCTCATAATGCACTGATGAGGTGTAATGAGCCTGGTGAGTTGTAGTGCAGCGCCCTGTGTGAGGTAATGTTTGGGTCAGTGTATCTCTTAAGGCCTGAGATCATAGTGCAGTGAATCATTTTCAGGTCAGTGGGGCATCACAACTCACTACACTATATCTCAGCCATGATATCATTTCATTTCCACTAACTGGAGTCCAATGAGCTGTATTATAGCCCAGAGATGTCTGCATGGATATGAAAACAGTCTGCAAACATAGTCATTCTAGCTACTCTTCAAATCCATAAAAAGTTCTCAATCTTGAGTTTTTGAATACATTACACAATCAGCCTTGAGATGGGGGCTATGTTGCCATTGTAGCACATATTGGAAAATAGGAAGCTGTTTTAATTTATAATTTCATCTCATATGAAACCTGCCATGGAGCCCATGGTCCTCCAGTATCTGCGCTCATGCTCTTCATCTGCCCTGTCCAAACCATTTACAGTCCATCCTAGTAGCTGCAGACATTTCCCTCTCTATCACCAGTCCCATCACATTTCCATCAGCTGCTGTGATAGGGTCCCCCCATTCTCTGGGCAGAGGGTCCACTACCACCACAACAGATTCCCAGCTAAAAAAAGTAAAAAGAAGTGTATGAATACAAATTGAAGGACTAACCTGGAAGTTGGGATTTTTTTTATATGTACCCCCCCACACCTCTCTCTCTGCCCCCTCTGCTGCTCCACTGGCTTTATCAGTTCTCTTGCAGCTTCTGTGTTCCAGGCCAGTGTGTTCAGAGTGCTGGTCGAAGCGCTGGAGCATTTAGGCGCCTGTAATGATTCCACGCATGCAGGAGAGGTTCGGATAACCTGACTCCTGAAGGAGGGGTGCAAGTGCTCCTCTGAAAAGGCTCCTTTCCCCTTATGACCTGGAGCCACATCCCATTCTGTAGCAGAGGCCCCTGTCACCCCCGTGTGGCATTCCGCTCTAATCAACAATGCGGCACATGCAGTGGTTTCTCGCTAAAAGGCTTCCCTATTCCTCCAAATTAGATTTGCGCCTCAGCACTAATTATTTTCTTTTCACATTCCTGCTGTAATGCAACCCTTTTATTCTAATCATTTCCTGAAAAATGAGCAATTACAGTTTGGGCTAAAATGCACGCCGGAGTAAAGGAAATACTCTCATGGCCGACAGATATTAATGACAGCAGCCCTGTTCACTGTTCAATTTGTCTAATGATTAAAAATACATTGAGGCACCTGCATAAATAATTCATGCTTAATGCTGAGTATGAGGGGAAGCGGGAAAAATGTTTTTCCAAATTACAGGGGTGTCCTGCATTGAAAAGTGTTCTGTCTTTCATTGGCTTTGCTCTCTCCAGAGTCCCTGGTGTAATTGCAAATAACTACACTCCTGCTGTTTCTTTCCAGTTGTCCAGATCCATCTCTACCACAAGCAAAGTCTAAATCAGCCCTCAGCATTAGCCTAACAAACACCACTGTTCTGTTAACTCAGTGTAAAATTGACACAGCAAGAGTTCAATCAGACCTGGCGACTGAACTGTGGATACATCAGAAAACTGTTCAGAAACTCTACAGTATGTATGACAACCAATTCCTGGATGTGGCTGCTGCATATACTCTGCTATCTTGTCTCTGGCTCTCTTAAATTCAGTGTCCAGACTAAGCACAGATCAGGGTTTGGTTTAATGCTGATGATTTAGGAACTACAGAAATAATACATTTAAAAATGCATGAAACTGATGAAAGTATTGTGCTGAAGCAAAACGTGTATGTATACATAATTCCAACCAAGAGTGTATGTATATATATATATATATATATATATATATATATATATATATATATATATATATATATATATATATATATATATATATGTGTGTGTGTGTGTGTGTGTGTGTGTGTGTGTGTGTGTGTGTGTGTGTGTGTGTGTGTGTTTGTTTGTTCGTGTGCACATTTAGTTTTTTTGCATTTCTTTCTCCTGGCATGACACTTTGTCCACTCTCCCGGGACAGTGTAACAAAGAAATGATAAACCTCAGTGAGATACCACCTGCCAACTAAAATAAGATTCACATATAATATATAGATGTTCTTTTTTTTCTGAGATTTGAGGTGAAATGTTATGATGGAGCAGGATAAACTATGCAAAGTAGTACCCAGCAGTACAACAACTACAGCCCTAATCTCCACAAGAGTTCCTTAATGAATGCAATGAACACATAACCTCAGGGAAACTCACACACATACACACCTTCTGGGAAAGTTAAAGCATTTGGTGAGATGCGTCCAGACTCTGTGGTGTGCTTCTGCGTGCATGTGTGTGGGAGGAGGATGGGTTTGGGGGGGGGGGGGGGGGGGGGGGGGTTGGGGGGTGTAGCCACCTGGATCACTACAATATCAGACTGTTAGGAAAGGCATATTAGCCCCCTGCAGAGCAAACATCATTCTGAATCCATCGGTGAGGTTTTAATTGTAATGGAAATGAGGTTTGTGCACGCGAGGAGAGCGCGGAGCACTGGCCGGCAGCTGGTACGGCGGCATTGTGCTACTGTCACATCTCCTGACGAGTTAATGCACAGTCTCCGCAGAGCCCAAGCCTGTGACGGGCTGCAGCAGCCAACAGTGCCTGCCTAGCCCCAATACAGCCACTCACACACATATACACAGTGCTACCACTGAGTCTGACACTACTCTGTTACCTCTGACACTGACACAATCACTCTGTCTCTTCTGCTCTCTCTCTAACTGCACATCACAATTTGTACAGACCATGTGAACCTTTTTCCTGAGTATCCAGTATTTATTGTCAAGCAGTATAACACTGACTAACCCAGTCTTGCCAAATGCTGTTGTCTAACTTATAACTTATTATAACATAATGATACTTTGTTACTTTGTTTGTTATTGAACACACACCCCTGTGGTTTACAGGAACAAACTAATTTACATATATTATAAGTAGTATTTACAGCCAATCAAAACAGAGCTCTTTTGCATGTGTGTTACAGACACAGGTAACAAAATACCCTGCTTAATTGTAAGAGCTAGAGAGAGGTTGTAAAATGATCATGTAGAAATGAATTATGACCACTTTTGGTACACAAAATGACACAAATCTGAACCAAAATGACAGAAATCTGAACCAAAATGAGACAAATGTGAAACATATAGGATATGGGCTCTTTATAACTGATTCATGCAAATAACCTGTTCTGAGTGGTTGCCTTGTATTGTTCTTCATTCAAAAACACTCCCTATAACTTCAAGGCTGAAACACTCTCTATAACTTCAATGTGAATAGGCAGATCTAAACTGTTGCATTTGGGTTTTGTGACATCACAAAAAACAATGAATTCAAAATGGGATGTTTTGCAGGTTAGTTTCCATACATAGACTTAGAGGACATAGGAGTAAAACCTTTATTTTTTAACAACATTGACCCTTTATATTGTAGTTGTAAAAAACATTAAACAAAGAAAAATTTCTTCTTAGGAGAAGGAAGAAGCTTTCTTAGATGTCTTACTGTAACAAAACTTTATTCAAAGACATATTGCAGTTCATTCATATAGATCAATTCATCATGAAATATTCTCTCAAAGTAAATGGTAGCTTGCATCTTCAACACATGTGAAAGTAGTTGTTGTTTTTTTTTTTGTTTTTTTTTTACAAAATGCCCATTTTTCAAAATATGACATTGAAAATGATTTTGCATCAATGGATCTCTCAGGATTATTCAGACTTTTATTGGTAAAAGTTGGTTTATCAAATTAGCAATTCAGAAATATAGTTTTAGAAGATAAGTTTTTGATAGGGACAATGAACAATATTTTGTATGTGATATGGATGATCTCTCTCTCTCTGTCACATCACTACAGAGTGTTACCACTGACTGACACAATCCCATTCTCTGTCTCTCTGTCTGTCTCTCTCTATCTCTCTCTCTCTGTTTCTCTGTCTCTCTGTGTTTCACAGTCTTTACAGACCATATACATATTTTTCCTCAATACTCCAGTGATCCCTTGCTACTGACAGAAAAGATTATTAATGCAATGATTAATCCAGTGTTGCACTATACTGTTCTCTAGCCTGCTCCTTACTGTATTGTGTACTGAATGCTGGCATGTGGGACGAACAATTATATTAGGCATTATAGTGAGTGCAAAAGGCTAAAAATAATCAATGCAGGACACAGAGGAGAGCTGAGATATCGCTCATTATAAACTACTCAGGGCCGTGCTGTGTCACAGCCTCCCCAGAGACTGCCAATAATCAAACAGCGAGCGGACGTGCGTCCACCCCGCACACCAAATCTTTCCCCGGGCTTCTATATTTGGACGTTAATTTTAAAATGTGGAAGAATTTCTTTTCCCCATTAAGATTATTACTCTGTATAATCCTCTAGTTACATTTTCTATATACATTAGTTACAGAACAAGTACACCTTGCTCATGTTGTTTAGGTATCACAATATAATGTAAATGTTGCCAAGATAAATAGAAAAGCTAATAGCAAGTCATGTCCACACATGATCTAATACTTCTGTACCTTCCTTTCTGTGATATCTAGAGTATTGTTTTCCCATGGTGCATTTCATCAGCTGTGCAATTGGCAGCATGTTGCTGCATTAATCTTTAAATAGTACTGAATGAATATACCCTGCGTCACATTTCCAGCTGAACACCCCCCTCATCTCATTCTCTTATAGCCTAGAAGTGGAGGAGGACATACAATAGCATTGGATTAACAGTGTATTTAAACGTTTACTTGGAAATGTAATTACTATAAGATCTGTAATAGTAGTAGTGACACTAGTAGTAATGGTAGAAGGTGTACTGATGGAATTATATACAAACTAATCTAACGGTTTTGCCTGAATGACAAATTATTTTCAAAAAGTTATTTGTTAGTTTTATTGGTAAGTGTCAGTTAAATTAGCTGTGTATAGATGTACTCCTATGCAACAATGCTATGATAGGGAAGATGAACAGAATTTCATCAGCTGTGCAGTTGGCAGTGTGCTGTTGCATTAATCTTTAAAGAGTACTGAATGAATATGCCCCGTAATATGTTTTCAGCAGAATCAACCCCTCCCCCTCCCCCTCTCCCCTCCACCCCCCACTCTCATTGCATGGAAGTGGAGGAGACCAGACAATATCAAGGGATTAGCATTGACCTTTGTAGTTCTGACATTCACCAGTTTTACTTAATTAACGCCAAGCAGCCTGCCTCTGACCTTTTGTCATGCGAGCTGTCACTGGAAACCTTTCTGTTGACTTGAATGGGAATGCTATTTGTTAAAATAATCAGCGCTGGACTGGCCTATGCAACTTCACAGGCTTGGCCCACACAATGGGCTGTGACGATTATGAGGAGGCTCATTCACACGGCGCTACAGGGATCCGCACTGCTGACAAATATCATCTCCCTTCATTAACCATTATACTCATCTGACTGGAAAGATGGTAGGAATATTTACCTATGGATTCACATGTCCATGATGACTGGAGAGAATGCGCTGATGTGATTGGTGAAGACAGCCCGCATGTATGTGTGCGCACATGTGAGTCCATGTGTGAGATGATCATCACCAATTGCGGGATGCAATTCTTCTCCTGATTGACTTCACTGTGTGAGCCGCTACGCCGAAAATAGGGCAGCTTGTATGTTCAAATACATCCAGCATGCTCTGCAGCAGGATTTCAATTAAGTCTCTGTTAAATACAGTTCGAAATCGCCAATCACGCCGCCATTGTTCACAGAGCTGTAAGATTGTGGAGACATGTTTTCGGTTTTAGCAAGAGGAAAGGCATTGAGGATCTGAGCTTTGCTGGGTAATGTACTGTGTAAGCAAGGGAAATGGCATTGTTGAGGAGAGCTCATGTAACGGTAATATCCTGTCTAAATTGAATTTGGAGAACAATCAGAGCCATTAGGCCCCACACTGAGAGAGATAGAGACAGATAGTGCCATGTGCTTCTTAAAAGAGTAATGCTTTCCCTGCACTGAAGCATCAGATTGACTTTAATGTTGTTAATACATAAGCATGAAAGGGACACAGAAGGTCCTTCTGGTGGAGACTTGTGGACATGTGCAACTGCTGCAGATATATGCATTTCATTAGGCACGAGTGGTTATTATAGCTGTAGAGCTCACAGGTCATCACAGACATTGCTTATGGGTACTGTGGTAACCCACACATATTCTGTGGAAAATACCATGCAGGGATGACAAGCAATGTTTTTGGAATTAAGCACTTGCTTGGAATTACAATTATTGCAAAATCTGTAGAAGTAGAAGAAATGCATAATCATATGAGTAAACACATGGTAAACTTTAAGTGTGAGATGACCATTTATTCATTGTATATATTACAAGAGCACACTGTATATTCAGTAGTTCACATGTGGTCTCTTACTCTGTATTTTTATACTTGTCATATCCATCTACATCTTGCTACACTTTAAATTCACAGTGCAATGCCATTACAGCCAGTCACTGGTACTGTTTCATGCAATTTCTTTATTTATTGTTACTTCTTGTCTGGTGTACTTGTCTAGTATGTGCAGTATTTCTCTTTTATGTTCAATGACTTCTTCCCCTATTGCTGCTATTTCTATTTCTATTTTTATATATTATATGTAAGAGAATGCTGCTGTAGTAGAAGAATGTCATTGTATTATTTAATGCCCTGTATTATGAATCCAAATGAGAGTAAACAAATCTTGAATTTATTTATAGAACTCAAATTGTATTATACTATTTCATAACATTATAATATAGACTACTAGATTATTAATATACTTTCTAAATATAGTTGAGCACTCGTGTATTTCTTGTATACATTTGATATGTGCATATTTCCTGGCGTCTAGGAGCAAATGCTTGAATGTTCATGCAGAATGTTATTAAAAACATGTTGTAATATCAACAAATAAAAAAATATCATGTGAAATGACCTGTAAATAAAGAAATAAAAGCTAATTAAGAAAAAATGTACATACCTGCAAGGAAGGCTGGGAAGGCTGGGAAGCTCTGCCCCTGTCTATACAGCCTGTATCACTTTAGCTAAGAATCAAACATTATATAATCTAATCAATGAATCTCTTTTTGACATATAAGGTCTACCATATATCTAGTCCTACAAGATAACAATGATGTGAGAGAGGATAAACAGGCAATAAGACTGGTGGCACTGCATATTAGAATTCCAAACCTAATCTTTCATTGGCATTTGGATGTCTGTGCATTTTGATTAAGGTCTGTGCTCTATGAGTACCCCTCACAGAAAGCAGTTTGAAAGCAGATTTACAACCTAACTTCTGTGTGATATGTCTGGTCACTATACTGGATTATGTAACATGTTCAAGTCACATAAAGGTGGCATTTGGTCAGATCTAAAATTGATATTTTAAAAAATGGCCCTTGTTTAGTTTCTCTAGTCATAATAAATGTTTAAAATGTTTCTCTGCTAATGAACACTATGCCTGTGTGTGTATGTGTGTTAGCACTTTACCTAGTTTCTAAATAAGGGTGATGATATACTTTCCTCCTTTTTGTTTGTACTGCTCGTGGCTGTGAGTTTAACTGGTGGAGTTGGCCCCCTTTTCCCCTGAATGTCTGCATTATTGTGAATGTGTCCTTATCTTTGGGTAATGAGCCACTGCAGCTGATCCCCCTCTACGCCCAGCTCCTCCTGCTCTTTCTCTGCAACCCCCCACCCCCACCCCCCAGAAATGGCGACAGGGGGCTGCTAAACTGGGTGTTTCATCCTATTTGCTCATTATCGCACTGGGTTCATTGCCAATAATAAAGATTTCTCGGGCCGCAAGACTTTTGAATTTAGAGGAAATTACATTGAGCAACGGGGAGCCTGTGGCTCTAAATGTTTAATTAGGGCTGATAAAAACAAGGGGATCAATCACTGGCAGTGATCAGGGCCTCCGAGTGAAGAGCTGCAGTCAACTCCACCAGCAGCAGTTGGGTTGAGATTGGACCATGGAAATAATGCCATATGTCGAGGAATAACAGAGAGGACATCAACGCACAGCTGTAGGATGATGTTTACAGAGACAGAGGGGAAAAAAACATTCTCACTGAGATACACAGAATACATAATAATTATTAGGAGTAGGTATTCTCCCTCTCTGTTCCAAATGTGCAACCAGATGGAGGAAAAAGTCACCAGTAAAAACATCAAGAGAGAGAAAACTGCACAGTCTGTAGTGCACTACTGCAAATTAACATTTACAGTGCTATGTCCTTTATGGTAGGGAAGTCTGTAATAAGGAGAGAAAGAGAGAGAGAGAGAAAGAAAGAGAGAGACTGCAAGAGAAAAACAGAGTGATTGTTAATCCTTTACTTGACCATTTTGTCCAAATCATGAAAACTGAAAGACGAACAAGCAAATATGCAAACAAACAAGCTGTCCCTTTATGAGCAAGTAAAACATTTAAATTTTAAAACCAGAGATATAAGATATATCTGAATAATAATGCTAAACACTGAGATCTGTACTTTTTCAATAAATTCATAGTTTTAAAGGCACAAGTTATGCCTGGCTTGGATGGAAAACAAGAGTAAACAAAATAGTCTTTCATTTATGAATATTTACAGTGATACTGTTTCAGAAAGCAGCACTCCCAGTGCACCGTACAATATTTCAAGCAAAATAATTCAGTAAGGAGTCAAACACAATTCGAGAAAAATGGAATATTGCACCATTAGCATTAGAAGCAGGGCACAGAATACGCAGCTCGGTGTCAATCTCACACCCAGAGGAAGTGGGACACCTTCGAGCTTGGGTAAAAGATTACTGATCAGCAGGAAGAGTACAATGAAAATCTCCCCACTGCAAATCCCCTGATCTCTCAGGGATAGGGGGCTTGCACGAGAATCCTGCAGTTCTTCTCGGGGGCTGGTAAATGAGCTTTCTGTCTTGTGTCAAACTGACCCTGAAGCTGTACAAGAAATGTTATGTTGTAATGCACTTGCTGAACAAGTTCATTGGCCCTGCCGTAGAAAAGGTCAACACCCTCAGCTTCTGCAGCCAGGGCACCTGCCCTGTATCCATTTCTGCTCAATGGGCTGTGGTGCAAGATGGAATCTATAGGGTGGCCATCAGGGGTCCTGCAATGGACTGAAATGAGTCAACCCATTCAGAGATGTCAGAACTGCTCCTAGTAGAGCAACAAAGTACAAACACAGTACCATTCTGCTCTCAAAGTCTTCAGCACTGACCAAGAATTCAGGACAGACATAAAAACTGTTGCTGGGTAAATATTGTACATTTGTGACAAATGACAAATAACTGTTTAGAAGGCAAACAAGACTGAAGGTCAGAAAGAGGAACAGAAATAGAGCAAGAAAGAACCAGAACAGAGAAAGAGAGATTGAGATTCAGAGAAAGTGGATGAGAGAGTATCATAGAGGTAAAAAGAATGCATGAGAGAGAAAGCAAGAATCTGAGATTGAAAGTGGAAGAGTGAATATAAGAGAGGTACATAGAGTGAGAGAGACAGAGAGAGAGAGATAAGGAGAAAGAGAGAGAAAGCAAGAGACTGAGATTGAGAGACAGAGGAAGCAAAAGACAGAGAGAAAGAGAGAGAGAGAGAGAGAGAGAGAGAGAGATAGTGAGAAAAAGTGGGAGAGAGAGAGTATCAGAGTGAGAGAAAGAGAGAGAGAAAGAGGGGGGTGGAGTTAGCAGACAGATCGGTGCAGTGCGTCAGTGGGGTTTCAGTAAGTGATGGTGATTTGGGTGTATGTCTCGTGGGTGCCATGTTTCTGTCACCCCTCGTCTGAGTGATTCACGGCTGGCTTCTGGTAAGAGCCGTCATACAGCCCTCACCACACTGCCTCTCTGCATCAATTAAGATACTCATAAACCCAAATCATCCTGCCATACCCTCTCCAAACCCACAGCACACACAGTACTCCCACAATTAGGACTTCTCCCTCAAGATAAGTGAGAGCAATCCATGATATTTCTAAATGTTGACTTGCAAATTACCAGTGTAGCACAGAGGAAAATGATTCAGATCAAATAGGCCCTGTAGCTGTTAGTCTAGAATGTTCTGAAAGAGCCTTTTAGGATCTTTTTGATTAACCAGCCTGATTTTGTTAACCAGCCTCTGTTCTTCTTTGGAGAACTTGACCCTAGGTGACGGAATCTCAAACTCCATTTCAGTGTATCCCAAAGGGGCATGGTGACCATAGACTGTGTGGCTGCTCCAGAGAGTCCCATTCTTTTGGCAATGCTTTTCTATGTACACACACACACACACACACACACACACACACACACACACACACACACACACACACACACACACACACACACACACACACACACACACAAACACACCCCATCATATTTGTATGAATGCAAAGGTCTGGATACCCCTTGTCATATAGCTTATAGCTATAGATAGCTTGCTGGTAGTATGGTGTGGGAAGGTGCATGTGTGTGTATGTGTGTGATGATGACACTGCCGTGCTGAAAGCAGATGGCAGTATTGCAGCAGGCTGGATGAGTGTAATTCTGTCACTCTCAGCCCACTCTTCCAGTGTCATGTGTCACAGAAACCAGCAGAACATTTCAAAGAATGTGTCAGTGAACTGGCGCCACTTCAGCTCACTCTCCCTCAACCACATAAATATCTGTTCATTCAAGAGTAAACACGGGTAAATGTGCCAAAAATAATGACACGCAAGCAAGCCGTGCAGAAAGGAAGGAGGGGGGAAAAGTAAAGGAAATAGAGTGATGAGAACACTGACAGTTAATTAACTTCTTTTTTTTTTTTTTTTAGGGGGGGCATCAAACCTAATAAGTGAACATTATGCAGTTCCATTTGCACACAGCGCTTCCTGGAGTCATACGCATGCAAATATGCTGGCAGCGGCTGTGACTGCACAGGAGAGAGTTATTTCTAAAAGATTTGAGGGTCTCTTACAATTCTGCCCAGCTCCTGAATATATGACTATGCAGCTTTGGTTTCACACACACTGATAGGTGCCATGTCCTATAGAATCATCTAATCATGAGGCAAGAAGAGGGCAAAAAACATAAAAGAGCCCTTTAACATTCATGGCGGGGTGTCATTATTAATCAATTAAACTCAATTACTTCCTAAAAAAAACTTTCATTTAAATAGTGCTGGATGAATTGGGGATGATTTGGCAGTTTGCATGATGATAATGCATATTTTAAATTCTCCTACTGGTCTGACTAACAGAAAAAATTGGAGCCCAATAGACACTCCCATTATAATACTTTCAAAGTCTTTTAAAGGCTCCCTAGCTCATCTTTTATAAGTTATGAATGTACAAATATATAAGTATCTGTATTTGTTATTGTTCAATAAAGTCATTCAGTGATGTAACACATGAAACATATTCAGTGATGTTGAGGTCTGAACTCTGGGGAGGTCTGTTGTTCTGAAAACAGCAGCAACTTCTTTTATTTGACAATTTCATTTTCTCAGTAATGAGTTTTTGACAGCTACACATCCTTTGACATTCACAGTGTTGTGTCACCTTGATGACAAGCATTAAGTATTGTTTATCTGATGGGGACAGTTTTGATGGTCTACCACATCTTGCAGGGTTGTTAATCCTACCAGAAAAGCCAATGTAGACCAGCATGGCTGGTGACCATCATAACAAATGTATTTTGGATGCGAGTATGATGGTCAGCTTCACCATCAAAACCAGCATATGTTGTGTTTTCAACACCATGGCCATGCTGGGTGACTAGCTAAACGAGTACCAGACCTGCACAAACCAGCATGATCCATAATAAGATTATAAGAAATATCTCCAAAAATGAATAACTCAGTACCTTCATGGCCATTTACACTGGAAATTAAATAAATGAAGAGTGGTCTCTAACTTTTGCATAGTACTGTAATCAAGAGTGGCAGTTCTGATAGTCTGCTCTTCCATTCCTCACTGATATAACATGGTAAAAACTCATTTTGCATTTTTTTCCATATAATTCCTTAATAATAAGCTTCAGCTTGTGGACATTTGTGAAATGTAACCTTATTACATACAGAGCCTTATTATTCAGTAACCACACTGACTTCAATGCAAACTGGTTGAGCTATTCCTACATTTTAGTGTTTTTGTGAAAAAAACTTTGGGCTCACCAGCGGGCCCGTGTAAGGGGTTAAGGGGTTAAATAGGCAGACCATTCTGACAGATACCAGTTTCAAACTATCTACCAGTATGTGTGTTTTTTTTAGTGCTGATATCTAATTTTGAAGCTAGATCAGCTCTTGAGATTGTGGCATTTAGGATTCTGTCACGTTTGAAACTTCTATTCGCCCACACTCGCCCACACTTACACACACACACACACACACACACACACACACACACACACACACACACATGCATACACACACACACACACACACACACACACACACACACACACACACACACACATGCATACACATCCACAAAAACACACATAGGCAGAAAAAACAACTCTCTTAAATTTACACAAAACTGCTTCTCTCTACAATGCTCACACTGAGTGCTAACAGTTGAGCAGGCTTTTCTTCCGTGCACTAACTGAGTGCTTGCTATATGCACTCACACACACACACACGTGCGCACACATCCCCTGCGAGAGTAGTGTTAATTGGATAATGAGGCTGTTCTCAGGGCAGTGCAGGGCAGGCAAAGAGACGCTGCAACTCAGAGTTTGGCCTATGCTTTGGATCTTTATCCTCTGGCCTCTGATTTCACACCATTTACCTCAGCAATGGTTAGATAGTCCTATATAGCACTCTGTTATTAAAGGTTTGTTAAAGAACTACTGTGTGGTGTTGTAGGTACCTGAGAATATTATATTTTAAAAAATGATCTGGACAGTAAGTACTTATTTGCTCAGAAAAAACCTCACAAAAATTCTAATTTGATCATAAGATAACCTAAGATATGAATTTCTCATTATTGTTTACTATATTTATGTTTATTTGGATTTATTCTAATGTTAAATTGTGTTTTTAATTAAATGTGCTTACATGCTTACTTAGTCTTTTTGCACAGTACAGTACATGCAAAAGGTTCTCAACAAAACCTTTGAGTTCTGTAATGAAACAGATTTTCATACATTTTGCTTTTTCCTTGTTTAATTTAGATTTCATGTTTATTGTAATATTATCACCCAAATCTTTTCTGCAAATGCATCCTCAAAGCTTCTTTCAACATGCTCAAACCACATCCAGCTCTTTATTAAAATCATAGAGACTTCTTGTGCTGAATTCCACCTCCCCTACGGAGTCCAGTTGCCCTTTGCGTGTTTACATATGAAATTACATTAGACATCTCTGTTCTTTATATGTTCATAGTTAGTCATATTGTGCATTAAACCAAATTAGCAGGTCTGTGTGACTTGGATAAAGACATAGATGTGGTTTGAGCAGGTTGAGAGCAATTTTTGGGATATATTTACAGAAAAGATTTGGGTGACTATTGACACTTAGTGTTGGTTAGCAGCACTAGACCAAACTCCAAACATGTCTTGGCAGATTGATAACATCTAGGGTAAGTTCAAAATTGTTTATTTGATTTTTCATAAAACTGTTCCAAAAAGTTTAAAAATTGTAATTATGCTTTGTCTTGGTTTCTTTAGCTGTAATGATTCTTTAAATTGGTTCTTTAAGTCATTGTTCTGTATATCACCATTGCATTCACTGATGGTCTACTAAAGACTTCTCCTTTTTTATTAAAGAGTGGAGCAGAGTCAGACACTCACAACTAACGGCAGAGGTCATCTTCTGGGTCAATTTATGGGCAGAAGCCTCAAATAGTATGGAACAATCCTGTCGGCTTTAAGCTCTCTGGCCATAAATATCCGGTGACGTGCAATAATTTTGCTTTGTCAGTATTGACAGATGGATGGCAGGATGAGATTGGTTGAGTCTCTCGACGACAGCCAACCGGCCACAATTGATAGGTGACAGCGGCGCAGAAAGCTTTCCAGCGGAGAGAAAGGTATATCTCATGTCTGCTGAGATCGAGAGCTTAATATAGCCAGGCTTTTGTATGCACTGGCATACTTCATGGTGGGCATTTTTCCCACACAAATGAGTTGCACTAAGCATGTGTTTTAATCAGCCTTTTTGTCCTATTCATGTAGTGTACATTAGAGGCACTTGTGTCCACAGCCAGTGAAACACTGAAACTCACTGGGGTGGCAGATTTTCTAAACAACCTCTCCCTTTTTTAATAACTAGCAAATAATTTGCATGAGAGAGCACCCAATTTGCATACCTAGCCTTAGTGCGTGGATGGTGCTTTGCATGTGCACACACATATGCACAAACATAGACGCACACAATGAGTTATTTAAAAATGTAAAAACAGATTGAGAGGGAGGAGCAGAGGATTTGGGCTTAATTCAACTTGTTATATCTCTCTCTACTCCCCAAGCACACACTCCACCACCCTCGCTTAAAGGTTTCTAGATGTATTTCCTATAATTAGCTCACCCAAATAAACGCTGGATTCCAAAATAAGGAACCAGTCAACAAGTATAAGTTATAATAAAGTTTATACATGAGATTTATATTCAGTGTGCAGGATATTTTCTTCTTTTAATAATTCCACATCACTGAAAAATAAGATTACTTTCCTATTTTCAGCATAAGAATAAATAACAAGGACAAAGCCTTCTACTGCAAACGTGCTAATAATTCTGAAAGGAACTCTATAATCTATACAGAAAGTATGCATAAGATATAATACTCTAAAATATCATTGTTGTCAGACTGAAACTTTGCCCATTATTTATTTGTATTTTTGTTTGTGTGGTTGTCTTTTTTACACCATCACACAAAAACCAGCTCCCATTTACACTGATTAGTCATTTCATGAAGAATGGACTAATAGAAATTATTCAAAATTACTTAATAAAATGTCATTAACATTAATCCATTTAATAGCTTGGATCTGCCAATTTGCATTGTATTCCATGTAAGCACTGAATAGCAAGCCTTTAAAGCATTAGGCCTGGAAAATTAAGGGGTTAACTTGCATTACTTTAAAGCTTTAGTTACCAGTTTCATTCAGACAGTGATGATATATTATTGTAAAAATGGCTGTCCAGAAATAGTGCCTCATACCAAATGCAGTTAACTTCATAATTATTGGCACCCTTTGTAAAGACTGCCTTCATAAAAATGGTCTTGGATAATTAGGAAATATGTGAAAATCAACTTTTGATGTCAGCAAATGTCATGCTAGAGTATAAAGAGAGACTAAGTATTGAAGAAGATTCTCAGATTCCTTGCTCTGTATTCTCCAATCTCATCAAGCATTGTAGAAGGGGTTTATGCTGGTATGTTGGCAAGGGGAGATTGCACAAAGTACTAAATGCTTAAGTGCCAAGCTGTGACAGATGTGGTTTTGTTAAATTAAAAAAAAAATTCAATAAGTGTTTTTGTTTTCTTAGACTAAATACAATTAAAGGTTACACTTTTTCCTTATATTATTAGTGTGAGGTTGAGCTAATTAAGAACAAAGACATGTGCCTGACCTTTTTTACCTACCTTTCCAAGGGTACCAGCGATTGTAGCACTGCGTATTTATTCTAAACAAAGGCTTATGTTTTCACCGGATATTGTTCAAGAAGCACCGCCAGGCTAACACGGATCAAGACTTCAGCTTGTTAATGACATTATGGTCCTAACTATTGTAGGATCTGGTGGTTGAAGTATGGAACTCTGAGTATAGAGGGTCTCACAGTCAGCATCATTTCAGATACTGCAGCAACAGCTCCTGTAGAGCTGTTCAATATGTGGCAATTTAGAGCCAGTGACCTTTCATATGGAGCTTTCTATATGGGGCAGGAGTGTTACTGTGTAATAATACACTGGTTCTATATGTTAGTGACTGTGTGTGAGTCTTGCCTAAGACTCATCATGATCAGCATATCACACTTCATTTCCCTTTAGAACTTCTCTTTTTTTTCTTGTCTGCCTGAAGGCTTTTTAAGAGCACAGCTTAACATCTCATCAAACTCTCTGTAGATCGGAGCTTATATTACCAAACTGTTCAGTGCATACATTTTATAAGCATGGCTAATAAGCTAGTCTTTCATTTTTAATATTTGCTGCCAAATACCTCAACATTTCTTAAATCATTTCAAATAATTAAGTCATTTTCAAATGAGCATGCTTTCTTTTTCAGTTCGCAATAGCATTAAATAAGCATGTTTAGTTTGAAGGACACAATTTCACATGTACATGTTTGTGACAGTATTTGTGACAGTTCTACACTGGGAATAAGACCAAACTCCCATGCATTTTATCTGCTCATTGAGATGGCAGCACTCTTTACCACCCAAAGCTTTCCTGTATTTATATAACTTTTCGGCCAAAAAAATAATATGTCTAATATGTGATTTTAACAATAATTTGGAGAAGAAATCTGTCATAATCATAACTTAGGTTTATGAACCTGTTTTTCACAACAAGAATGACATTTAGTTGAACATGAATGAATATAATAACTCAAGTGCTACAAATAAACCCAAATATCAGTAAACAGCTGTTTTATACTAACATACATAACTGTATGTGAAGGTATTTTTTCTTAGACACTTAAAAAGAGGTTCTTCAAGGGTTCTTTAGTAAAATCCATGGGTCAAAAATTACTTCAGAAGAAGGTAATTTTTCCCAAACTTCAAATGGAAAGTGTATCTGTGTGTGGGTGTATTGCAGAGGTCACTGTCAGGACCACCAGTGCAGTTGGTGTGCAGAATGTTGCAGCCAGGGGTCTCCAGTGCTCTGCCTGATAACGCCATGGACTCAACCACAGTAGACCACCACTACAACACTACATGCTTACGTGCAGGGGACAGAGAACATTATTTGAGTTATTATATTCACTTTTCCTATAAAAAAGCATTCTAGTACCAAATAAATAAAGGAATAAATAAAACAAAAAATATTCCATAATATGTAACAATAAAAGACCTACATTTTATGCTATTTAGGACTGTTTGTTAAACCAAAGGCTCTTTATAAACAGTGAGTCTTCCATCATATAGAACAACCATTTAACCATCCAAGGAACTATTGAAATTCAAATGCTTCTGTGAGTATTGGTGGTTCTGTATACAGTCTCATGCAAAAGTTTTAACACCCCTGGTCAAATGACGTGCACTGTTGATTTTCTAAGTGAAAATAAGTAAACATCCTCTACAGAGACACAACAAACTCAAATATGGCTCACATTTTAAGGCACATTTTTTATTTATTTGCTGACTTTTTTTGGGAAAAACAAAAGATTCCAATATGTTAAACTTAGCAAATAAACAACAGGCATGCTTTAGAATGTGCAGGAATTTGTTCTCTGTAGAGAATGTGTTATTATCACTTATTTTCACTTAGAAATTCAACAAAACATTTGACTGGGGGTGTTAAAAGTTTTGCAGATGACAATATAATCATTCCTTTTACTGAAGAACACTTGCACATTTTCTGAAAGAAATGTTGTAAATAACCTCAAACTTTCATAGGAGAAGAAAAAGGTTGTTTAATGTAACATGTAATGTACAATAATGTAACAAGATTCCATTACAAGCATATGTATACAGTAAAGAGCAGCTGGAATTTTCAAAAGCCCGAGACCAACAGTGATAATACGTCTATTTTGCATTATTTTCAAATTGAATATAAACTGTGTCATTACGGGTTTTATATGAGCAAAACAGTTTGAGTGAAAGTAGAATCTACAAAATGTTTGATACAAAGCTTTTGTTTT
The DNA here is from genome assembly GCF_015220715.1 of Pygocentrus nattereri. Taxonomy (NCBI): domain Eukaryota; kingdom Metazoa; phylum Chordata; class Actinopteri; order Characiformes; family Serrasalmidae; genus Pygocentrus; species Pygocentrus nattereri. The sequence goes on from NC_051213.1 coordinate 20,017,199, forward strand.
AATGACAGTGTGGACTGGCATGAACTCCACAAGTGTGTGCAAAAGCTTCTGATGAGTAGATCAAATCCACCTCAGAGTGGTCTGAATACACGCTTTAGTGGGAGGGACAAAAAAAAAGTTTTTACAAAGCCTTTAACATGTCCCATTTTACCAATTTGCTTAATTTAGAATAATTTTTCATTTGATTAAAACCATAACTTGAACTTGTAAATGTTTATAAGTATTTAAATGTTTCAAATCAAAGCTGTATAGATATAGATATATATATATATATATATATATATATGTGTGTGTGTGTGTGTGTGTGTGTGTGTGTGTGTGTGTATTTGGAGAAGATGTGTGGTGGACCTACGTACTCCTCATATTTGTTCAACACACACGCACGCGCACGCACGCCCACAGTGAGCGCGTCACGCGAGCACACGCTGTAACTGCCCACTCCAGCAGGTAAGAGAAAGAGGCGCACAGAGCGCACTTATGACTTTCAGTCAAGTATTGGCGTTTTCTCCTTGTTTATTGTTGGTCGGTCCCTCAGCTGTAGCCCGAAGCCTCGCTCTCCTTAATAATGCATTCCTAAGATGTCCACATTGAGAGAAGAATGCCATTTGGTTACAGGCCTCTGCTGCCCACCCTTCTCCTCTCCCTCCATCCCCAGAGCGCGTTTCGGCAGCCCACGTCTGTTTGAAGAAATCGTATTTACTGGACATGTGCGTTTGTGTGGGCTTGTTTGTGTATGTTAGTGTATGCAAATGAAGCATACAGTGTGCGTGCGCGTGCACGTGTGGCTGTGAACGCGCACGTGTGTGTGTCTATGTGCTGAATTGAAATGTTGCCAGGCTCGTGGCGCAGCACTGTGCGTTGCGGGAGTAGGTGAACAGTTTTTTTTGCAACTAGCGCGAGCCACAAGGTGAATAAATTGAGTGCATAAAATTTGAATAAATCATCTTTTTCTACAGAGTGAAAACCGCCCCCTCTGCACAAAGAGGGAACGGTTGCGGCAGGGAAGCAGTTGCTAATGAAGTAATGTGTTTTAGTCCGCACGATGGGCAGCGCAAATAATACAACACTAATAGCAGGTCATTATGGTCCACTCACATGCATGTTAGCTAAGAAGGCCCGACTAGAGGCCACTGCATGTGTGATCAGCGGTGCTCTCCTGCTCCACACTGGGCCATGAAGCATATATTCATTCATCAGGTCATTCCTTGCATTCTGTTTCTCCTCCCCACCTCCACCACTACCTCTTCCTCTCTTTTTGAAGCTGGAAGAGTGGTCAAAATGACAGTCACCAATCCTTTATTAAACACTATTGATTGAAAAAGATCTGTCTTCTGCCTGAGAGCAGTTGTGAAAAGGGGTGCAATCATACCTCCAGTGCACCATTCTAGTGGCTTTTTTTTTTTTGGTGGGGAGTTATTTGCTCTGGATCTTCATCAGTGATGATGACCAATTAATGCACCCCCCCACACCACCAGCAACACCACCACCACTTCTGAAAGTCAATTTCAATTACTTCAGCACGAGCAAACAAAGGCAGAGCAGGGATAAGATTCAGTCTCTCTGAGTCTCTCTCTCTTTCTTCTACTTCTTCTCCTTCCTTCCCCCCACACAATGCCACACTCTCACCTTAATTGCTACTTTATGTCCAGAAAAGAAAAAAAAAACAGAAAAAGAGAGGGAGAAGAGAGGAAGGCGGATGGATTTTTCATTATGTGTATGTCTTTGTGCCAGGCTGTGTTGGCCTTGGAGGAATGAAAACGCAAGAAGCCAGGCATTCGTGAGAGAACACCTCTCTTCTCCTTCAGAAAGCTGGAATGCGAGCTTTCGTCCCTCTCTCGCTTCTCTCCCCCTTCTCTTTTTCTCCTCCTCTTGCTGGCTTTCTCTCACTTTCGCACAGTCACCTGTTCATCTTTGCTTCCTTTTACATCTTAGCTGTTGTTGTTTGTCTCCAGGCGCGATTAGCACTTGATAAAGAATATTTGGCCGTTCTCCAATAATTGCAATAGGTGCCTTACCAATAAGGACTGGTTGCCTGGAACAATAAAGGCCCTCATGCTCAGCTGACCAAATGGTCAACAGGGGGCAGTAGATGGCTGCTTTTGGCATGAAATTCACCATGTCCGATTCCTTTGTCTGCTTTGTATTATAATCCAATAACCAGATAGAGCAGTTTTTCTTTTCATTTATCCCCAATATAGATATGATTTGTATGTGTTCAGTATCGGAAGAATTGCATTTAGCAGCGCAGGAGTGTGTGGAGGGTCTGCTGGGGTTCTACAATGCCACAACAAGCCTTGTTTTTTGGCTGAAAGCACCAGTGTTCTTCAGCCAAGCACTGCAGCATCCCAGCATCTCAGCATAATACCTGTTTGATAGCATTTTAATAGAGATTAATCTGAGTTGTGGCTCCATGCAGAGGATACTGTGTTGCAGAAGAGAGAGGAAAGAGGCTGGTGGTGTGCGCAGGGTGTGTTTACACAAATTCATTCTGATTCATCTGATCTGCTGGATTGAAAGACAAAGATACCCTGTTACTTCCACAGATAAGAGAGTTAGAGATGTAGAGGGGGAAAAAGGAAATAAATAAAAATAAAACACTTCCCATTGAAATCATTTTAGACCGTCGTAATTGAAAATGTCAGCTTCAAAAGTCGGCCCCGTTGTGGGATCTTAAAAGGCTCATTGGCATTAAGACAGCCTTACATCATTCTGAATGAAATTAGGTGCATTTGTTGTTTTCCCTTTTTTTCGTTTCAGGGAAATTCTCTCTTTCCTCTCCTCCCTCTTTCAACAAAGGAATCCTCTTCACTTTGGTGTGCCATTCAGAGAGAGTGGTGGTCCTCCTGTGCGTCCACTGTTGACAACAGCACAATTTTTTTTTTTTTTTTTGGGAGGGTGTTTTTGTTGAGGGGATGGAATCAGATTGGGCAGTGTTTTTACATTTCTCTTTTTAATAGCCAACTAAGCGGTGTCAGTCAGCATATGCTGCCGAGAGGGGGGATGGCGAGCGCAGTCATTTTCACGATGGCAATTTTTTTGATCGTGTATTAACAGTGGTCCCGCGGGGGCTGGGGGACGCGCTCCCTTCGGGACGTCAGGACGGGGGGCCTGTGGAGCATGGAGCACCTCACATCTACCTCAATTAATCCACCATTAGCAGCCTCGCATCCACAACTCAGTGCGCTTGGAAAGCGTGTGCGTGTGGCTCAAATCTAATTATTCTCTCCCTTCCTCTGAGCCAGGGAGAGAGAGAGCTGAGAGAGAGAGAGAGAGAGAGAGAGAGAGAGAGAGGAGAGGAGAGAGAGAAATCGCAGTATTACAAAAAAAGGAAAAAAACCTATAGCTACAAGGCTGTGGACCAGCAGTGTGGATAGATATTCTCTCTCTCTCTCTCTCTCTCTCTCTCTCTCTGTCGCTCCCTCTCTCCCACCCTCCATCACTCACTCAGACCCTCCTCTCTCTCTCCCCCTCTTCTCCGTCTCCCTCTCTCCCCTCTCTCTATCTCCCTCTCTCACACACACCGAACACACACACAGCTCTCTCCTTTCTCTGTCATGCTCTCTTGCTCTCTCGCCCTCTCTCCCTCTCTCTGCTCCGTCTGCCTCTGTCTCTCTCTCATCCTCTCTCTCTCTTCCGCTGCTGTAAGTTCATCCGCTGTGTCAGGGTGATCACTGGGCTCAGGAGCGAGGAGAGTAGGCTTTTTTGATGCTTTTGTGGAGCAGGAAGCCTCAGCAGCAGCAGCAGCAGCAGCGGTGTCCACCTGTACACAGTGGGACTCTGCCTGGCCGCCTCACTCTCTCTCCCTCTCCCCCTCTCTGTGGCTCTCTGAGGAGTGCGTGTGGAGAGCCTCAGCCGTGCTACCCCCGGCACATCACAGGCAGGCAGCAGACACCTCATCCCCGGCATTTAGCTCTGCAGGAGGCACTCGCCGGACCCCAGGGCAGGGAGGGTAAGTCACTTCCACAGCCGTGCATGTGGACATCTGTCCATGTCCACTCTTTTTCTCCTTTCTCTTTTCTCTCAGCATCCACTGTCTTTTTGTCATAGCCTCCACTCTCTCTTTTTCTCTTTATTTTCAGCGTCCACTCTTTTCTCTTTTCTCTCAGCGCCACTCTCCCTTTTTCCTTTCTCTTTCTTTATCAATGGCAGGAGAAAATGGTAGTTTTCAGGTCTGCATTTGAAGCTTTTGTCCAAAAAATCATTGGTTAGTTCATGTGTTTTTGTCCCCTTTTTCCTTCTTTTTTTGTGTGTTTTAGTGCATATTTGTGCAGAGACCTGCATCATCGCAGAACCGCTCTTTGCTCCTGTCAAGAGTATTGCAGGATATTACCATATTCATGGGCTCTTTGCAATTAAATTGCAATCAGTAAAGGGTCCTGCCAGAAGTGGTGTTTTTTTTTTTCTGTGGGGCTGGAATAGTGCACCACAGAGCTCTCGTGGAGAGAGGGAGAGAGAGAGAGAGAGAGAGAGAGAGAGAGAGAGAGAGAGGGAGAAGTGGAGTCAGGGAGAGAATACAGATTCACAGATTCGCTCAGAGATGCTCAGCAGCCAGGCTGAGGGAAAAAATCAGTGGAGGTTTTCACGCAGCTTTTTTGCAAACCTGCAATCAGTGTATCACACAATTTCATCATAAAGACATTTCAGAGAGGAGGGAGAGAGACAGACACACACACACAGAGAAAGAGAAATTAACAAAAATTGGAGGAGAAAGAAAAAAAGAAAAGAGTCATTCTGAGAGAGGAAAGTGATTGAGTGCACCCAGAGGAACTTTGCTGAAGACAAACAGAAACAGATCTGCATGGAAGGGCATTGATTAATTCTCGGAGTTTGGTGATGGGTGATGGGGGGAGGATCCCTGGCCGCTGCTCTGTGTGTGTGTGGAGCTGGAGAGAGTGTGTGATGTCTCCGAGGTGGAGAGAGTGCCCTGGGGCTATAATGCTGGGCGAGTGTGCCCTGTGTGTGTGTGTGTGTGTGTGTGTCTGTGTATTTGAGGGGTACGTCCCGTTGTTTAGTGGGCTGAGGGAGGTGGGGGTGCAGCAGGCTGCTACAGCACCAGGATGCTCCACAGCCGCTTTTATTGTGTTCACAGCTTCAGTCCAGCTCTCTTTCTCCCTCTCTCTTTCTCTCACTGTTCATCCATCTGCCTCCATCTCTCTCCTCTATCTTCCCCAGTCTGTTTTAGTGTCTGTCTATATTGGGATATAGTAGGGGTAAGCTTGTCTTCATTCCCTTCAATTCTGTTTTTTTTTTTTTTCCGGCATGTGCTCTTAGCTGTCATTTGTTCACTATACCTGATTTAACATATAAAACAGCATAAATTCTCTTTTATCACTTGTGTCAGTGTTAGGAGCAGTACTACTCATGCTGTCAAAAATGTAAAAAGTAGCTATATGTTTTTCTCTTCTATTATTTGAATTATGAATACTGTATATACATTAGTTTCATTTTCTGCTGTTAGAAGAAGGTGTCTAAATTAGTTTGGGCTTCAAAATGTGCCAAATGTGCCCTTAAAAACTCCCAAAATGAGAATGTCAGTTTCTCCATTTAAAATTTGCATTTTCGTTATTCACTTTTATGTCACTCCAGAATGTTGGGGTGACTCTGGAATTATGTTTGTAAATACATTTGCAGTAAAATCATAAGCATTCTAAAAATATACAAATCAGAAGAAATTATAAGTAAAAGGAAAAGCACTAATGCCTGCATAGTGAATCAGGTCTATTGATTAAAAAAGTAAATCAATGAAATGGAGCAGGCTTGTCTTCATGTGAAGAGATCAGTTAAAATGGAACTATTTTGCACTTACTGCTGAAATACTGTACATGATTAATTATGCTTTCTTTGAGGTATGTATATATATATATGTGTATATATATATATATATATATATATATATATATATATATATATATACACAAACATTTTTGACAATTTGTCAGTGTACACATTCTTCACACACTTACTCTTCCTTAATGCTACTTACAGTCAAAATGTGTTTTATAGAGTATATGTTTTCCTGTGTCTGTTCATGAAAGTGGAAATAGGAGTATAAAAATAGAATTGCGTTTTTAAATGAATTCATTTCATTTTGTCCTGATCTTGGCATAGAGGTATGTAGCCAGTCCTGACATGCTTAATTAAAATTCCCTTTACAGTACAGAATGCGTAAAATGTACTATTTGCTATTTATTTCTATTTTCTCATTAATTGTAGACAGATGACACAGTAGAGGCACGAGATGGGTTGGACAGTAGTTATCAGAAGTTATGTGCAGGTAGGACTGAAAGGCCCTGAACCCTAACCTGCATTTGTGTGTTTTGCAGGAGGGCTTGTACAGTGGGATGTTGTCTGCAGTGTGGAGATGGTCAGCAGCTTATGCTATGGTGCTGGAGGAACCCAGCTTGGGCCACGCTCTCCACATGCTGGAGACTCAGGTACGTGCATGCTGAGGTGGGGGCGCAATTCCCTCACCTTTGACTCCCCTGCCCCCACCCCCTCCCATTCTCCACACCTCTTCTCCAAATCTAATGCTTCTACATTATATACACTCTTCACCACAACAGGCTTCACCAGACTGTTGGAGGACAAACTAACAAAGCAAAACCAAGCTATTGCCTCACGTGTTCCTCTGAAAAGCATGGATTGAAAAATGTTAATTTCTGTTTGCAGAAAAGCCATTGATGGGGTCTTGCCTTGTGCTACAAAACATCTTCAATCAATTGTTTTGAAAGGCCTTGCTGTTTGCCAAATGGCCGAGGACAGTGCTTGCGATTCCGTTATTGCTTTCTCCTTATACGAAGACTCTCTTCGGTGACGGGTATTCTTGGGTGGATAATACGGATCACGTTGTTATTGCTTAAGAATACGCGTAGTCGAGGAGAGTCATGTCGGCGGTGACGGCAGGGGACTAGAGAGAGCACACAGCCCAGAGAGCCCACCTGCCTGCCCTGCTGCGTTTAGAGCAGGGGCTCACATCCGCGCGTTCACGCACGCACACGCATGCACCGAGACTCACACACAGGGCCATTTATCAAGCACGCAGACAGAGCTGCATCTCCTGTGTCTGAGGGTGATGACTGTGCTGTTGAGTCTCTGTAGATGGGGCTGGCCACTCCTGTTCACCACGTAGCCTTTTACTGGATATCTCCCAAAATGAAACGAAAAAAGAAGAGGAATGTTTGGATGGTGTGTAATGTTGTTATAATTGATTTTTATTCATCATCTGCTTATGCATTCCAGTTGCACTGCTTTTAGTATATAATGTGAGCTTTGGTGCCTTACTGTTATGTATGTGAACAATATTTATTTATTTATTTATTTATTTATTTATTTATTTTTGATCAGCTTGGGAGCTTTGGTAAAGGGAGCTGTACATTCTGGGCGGCTGCAGATGCAAATGCATGTAGTCTACAATATTTATTATCTGTCCTCAGGACCACACACTCTTCACCTCCCACTCCACCTTTTTTCATGCAAATTGATTTTGAAATGACATTTATCGTGTGGGGGGCTCTGCACGTAAGCCTGCCGCGCCACACGGGCTGAGAACAGGAAAAAAAAAAAATACAAAACAAAATGTCCACCAAGCCAGCGACAGCTCAATTTATGCGCTGAGGAGGAAGACTGATTCTAAAAGAACACACAGCAGATAAACAATTACCACAGGCTTAGATTGACTAGAGCTCTGCTTGCCATGTAGCCACGCACACATCATGAATATGTATCAGTCACCGCATATGATGGTGCATTCTAAACTCTAACACCCATGAAAATCCATTTAAGCAGCGTAATAGGATCTACTTGACTTATGAAAGCATACCCTTAGACACGTCAAATCTTATAAATATACATGAGATCTTCTTTTTGGCAGGAATGTATTTTCCTTTATTTTCAAAATGCTCTAGAAAAACAGGCATATATCATTCAGCAGGAGGAAAAAAATAAAAAAGTATGTTGATGTATTAACAGGGAGGTTTTCTAAATCTGCAAACAGTCCAATTTACTCTTGATTATCATTAAGCACACTGAAATGACACATTAGCATTTCAGACAGACTAAAGAAAACAATTCAGTGGCTCTCCTCTTGATCACCCTGTAATTATCCTTCTTTTGGCTGTGCTTTAATGAACAGAGAAGAGCCGCTGAATTGAGAACCTTTTTATGCACCTTTACCACTAGGGGATCCACAAACCTGAAAAATAATATGTCATGTTTCCTGTGTTTTTTCTTCTATGGCATAATTATAGCTTTGTTTTAAAGGAACATATTAACTGTAGAAGCCTTTATGTAATTGAACCAGAGATATAGTTTTGCTTTTGCTGCTTTAAAAAGAATTTAATCTGATCAGCAAAACCTTTCCGCTATGCCACATCATGTGCTTTTCCACTACATTCAAAACATACAGAGGGCATTCGCAACTTACAGTTGCATTGTACATAATAATAAAAAACAATAGCCAGAGCTTAATGTAATATAGCGCTTAAGTCTCACATTAAAATAATATGTTCTCTGATAACTAATGCTAGGAAAAAATATCTTCAAATTTCAAATCACTATCAATGTGTATCAATGTGTATCAAAACACAGCAGGACAAGGACTACAAAGAGCCAGTTGAACAAAGGGCACTGAATTGTCACCCCCCTCCCCCAACAGATTTGTTATACCAGTGTATTAATCATTATCTTTATTAATAAGTAAATTCTCCATAATATAACTGTGAGATAATATTTATTGAATTAGCTAATATATATATATATATATATATATATATATATATATATATATATATATACATTTTTTAAGTATTATTCTGCAGTTTAGAAAACTTCATAAAAAGAGTGCATGAGTGCATAGTTTAGCTTACAGTTCATTAAGATTTTATTTTCTATTTTTGATCAATAAATGCACTGAAATTATATATATATATATATATATATATATATATATATATATATTTGTTACTCTTCCGATGTCATCACATGAATTACCTCAATCTAACAGCACATTATAGAATATTGTAAATATATACAGCAAGGTACCTCAAAATGACTGCACTTTATTGAATTTACATATTTATTTATGTAATATTACTGCTCTTTATGTCATGAATAAAGCTTTGTTTAAGTGAAATTTATGCATTTGTATATTTTGTCTCAGATGTAACTTTTATTTTTCATTACAATTCCCAGTTCCACTAAAAGGAAAACAGAAAAAACTCCACGTGTCATAAACATCATTGAACATTTTCACATTTACAGTAGGGCAGATATCCATTCATAAAGAACAAAAAAAAAAACTCATATTATTTTATACTGCTGCTTGAAAAAAACATAGATGATCCATATTTCATGCTGCACATGGACCATTTCTGTCAGTGTTCCTAGGAACTGCCCAGCTCTTTATAGATAATGTTGATATGCTTGTAAGTTTGAATTTCCGTGTTCTTATCACAGTTGGACAGATTATCACCTCCTATCCTGTTTATTCTGCCTGACTGTGGCCTAAGCTCTTTGCATGCTTCATCTGCACTAATCCATTTATGCTCCTATAGCATAGCTCTGCAAAGCAATACTGCGCTCAGTAGCAAATGCACAGTGGCCCTAATGCTCATTGTCATCCTTGGAGAGGGACATTTACATGAAGATATTTCTCTGTCAAAGCACAGCTGCCTCTGCCCATCACATCCTCTCTGTGCCGGTCACTCACATGTCAGGCTCGTCAGCATGCGTACGAGTCAAATTCATTCATCAGCGGACTCCAGTGGTCAGGAGTTCCTAGTGGACGGTGCTAAGGCCAATCTGCTTCTAGTTCATGAATGTAATGAATAAAAAAAAAAAGTAAATGACAACCAAACAGACAAAATAATGTATTTAAGCTGTTAATGATAATTTTCCTAAATAATGGTTATGCATTATTAGTCAGCTTTTATTTGTTTAATAGTTATTTATTAGTATTTATTGTGAACAGAAGACAGTGTGCTCATCTGAATGCCATAACAGTGTGAGATAAGGTTATTGATTAGCTTATCATGTGTTAGTGAGACAAAGCTCTGCTGAACAACGTACATATTGTCCTCACAATACTTATTTATTTAAGATGTTATTACACTAATGGGTTTTTAGACCAAGCACACTAGATCAATTGGGGAAAATGGTTGGGGTACAGTAGGGCCTTCACTGATTGTACATTACACTGAGTGTTACTGTTCTTGCAGGCTATTCGTCTGCCTGAATGCTCCATATCTTTTCTACCCATTCATGTTTTCTCCTATTTATTATTTTCATTTCTCACATCAGCGAGGAAAAAAAACCTGATGCAAGTGTTAGCAATGAATCATCTAACCGCATTGTTTACTAATAGGAACCCACTGGATGACTTATCTTCCTGATTATTGCTTCAGCTCATATAAGGGAGGAACCTAAACACCTTTAAGTGGATTCCTTTATGGGATTCCCCCTTATATCCTCACACATAGCTGGAATGATTCCCTATCTTGCCTCAACTTCCTTCAGGAACATAATGTGGTTTCTGCAAATAAGATCTGCAGCATTAATCAATTGGAAATGTGCTGCATTAGCGAGCTGCATTTCCGATGGCTGCCGCCCCTCAGTAGAGCACAAAAGGCAGAGGCAGACATTAAGCTCATATCCCCAGGCTTATTGACTCTTATAACGGGTGCAGATCATCATTATGCTGATACTAAGAGCTGATAGCGCACACCAAACTCCATTACATTAATTATGTGCATGCTACTTATTCTTCAGCATATGTGTATGAAGGGCCAGGGTTGTGTGTGTGTGTGTGTGTATGTGTGTGTTGCCTCATGTGCTATTTTATCGATTAATTTCAGGTTAGCATGGGCAGTCAAAGCCAGCAGTATTTTTTTAATAAGAGCACACTGCTGAAGGGGCTGAGGCTCGTTTAAATAGCAGTCTATGAAATGTATCCACATCAGTGCTTCATAGATAGGAGCTAAGCAATATATTTAAAAAGCAATTTATTCAGCCAGTATTGGAGATTGTGCAGATTGAATGGAGGAGTCACATCCACTACTTCCAAATTCTCCATGGACACCACTCATCCCATTCCAGCGCAATCGCTTGCTCTCTCTGTCCCTCTCCACTCCTTTATCTCACCCCACTTCACAAACTCTTGTGACTAATATTTCTCCAAGAGGAGTTTTGAGTAAAAACCATTTCAGTTTGGAAAATCCCCAGTAGTCTGGAGAAGAGTGACTTGAATGATGTTGAAGGATGCTTAACTGCTCTGAAATTTAATGTACACACACACACAGACATATATATATATATATATATATATATATATATATACATACAGACACACACACACACACACACACACATATATATATATATATATATATATGTGTGTGTGTGTGTGTGTGTGTGTGTGTGTGGAGAGAGAGAGGGAGAGAGAGAGAGATAGAGAGAGTACTGTACAAAAGTCAGAAACCACTTATATTAGATTTATAGAATTTTCAGAGTTGAAATGTCCATGGAGTGCAAGTTATTTATTTTTCACCATAAGTAAAAAAAAGCAGAGAACGTATTGCTGCTCTCTGAGCAAAACAAAATAGTAACTTGACAGAGGGGGTGGGAGGAATCTGGATTGTTAATAGGAAAAAATTAAGAAAAAAATTGAGATACAAAGTTTTGTTCAGAAAATGGCTATATTTTTAACAGATAATTGTACAGAAGCCTTAATTAAGAAGAACTCATTTAATATCACATTTTTAACCATTTCCAATTAATGTGATTGCTGCCTTTATCATAGCTTCTGCTCTTTATGAGTTTTAGCTTATATTTGGTTTTTCAAAGAAATCTGCAGGGATATTTTTCCATACCTCCAAAGTTCATTTGATTGCATTTTTTGCCCCTTATGGTTCAAATAAATCACATAACAAATTCACATTTATGAGTCCAAAACAACTTCACATCTCATATGTCCAGTTTTGGTGTTTATATTTTTGCCTTATTTGTCTGTTTCCTGTTCTCAGTACAATCTTCTTGTCAGCTTGTCTTGTTTCAGACTCCTAGTGTTGAGTTGTCTTCTCACAGTAGAAGCATGGGAACAAACATGTATGGATTTTTTCAGCTCTGAAGCAAGAGTGGAGTCCTATGTCTAAAAGATATAAGCTTTAAGAACCGTTTATCTGATAGTGATGCATTTGATGGTCTACCAGGTCTTGTACGGTTGTTAAGAGTCCCATTTTCTCAACATCTTTTATTACTTTCTGAAATCTATTTTTTTAAATTCTCATTAATTTTATGAGTGGATTATCATATATATAATATCCTCACATACACCTGTACTTAATGGCTGGAAATAAAATAAGCAGTGGGTGGTCTCTGACATTTGCACAGTACTATGGTTGTGTGTGTGCGTAGCCTGTAGTTTGGCCCTTCAATGTGTGCTCTGTTCCAGAGGTGCAGTGGGTGATCATTCATAGTTTCAGCAGCCTTTCATTCATCTCCCCTGCTCACACTCACACACACAGCTATGTAAACCCCATCTCTCGCTGGATGCACGCTTAACAAGGGCCAGGCCTCCTGCTACTACCATGAGCTATCACCTCCCAGACAGACACACACACACACACACCACACACACACACACACACAGAGAGAGAGAGAGAGAGAGAGAGAGAGAGAGAGAGAGAGTAAGATTAATCAGTTCTCCTAAATGCTGGCTGCCCCCCAGAGACCCTCCCTCACATTGAGGCCCATAGGTATCTCCCACCCTTGAACACAGGATGCTCAATCTTATTGGAAGGGATTGTTGTCAAAAAAAAAAAAGAAGCAAAAAAAAAAAAGAAATGTGCATTTGCAGTGCAAGTGGAAGCTAACATCTATTGTCTGCCTCTCTCTGCAGCACAAGCACTTCTATCTCTCTCTCTCTCTCTCTCTCTCTCTCTCTCACTTAAGCACAGGCTCATGTTATTGATAGGGAATAATCTGCGCCAGTGCAGGATCACGCAGATGCTTCAGTTGTGCCTGTGGGCTTAGACAGTGGAGATCTTATTGCACAGTCAGGTCACTTTTATTGCCAATTCACTTCATCCCTAAATGAGCCTCTCTATGCAGAAATAGGACGTTTGTCCTTGATCGTGCTTTAATGTAGAAATGTTCATTAGCTGGAAAAACTTTGCCATTCTTGTGTGCAATATTTTATATGATCTAATGAGAGAAATATCCTACCCACACTTCTGTAATAGCTTAAATTAGTCATTATACAATGAAAAAAGGTGAAGTGCTTTTTATTCTCAATATTTGGCATTTGTATCATGTAACATTTGGCAATCCACTAGCAACAATGAAACTACTTTGTGAGCTCTTGCTGTTAAATTACAAACTATTACATTACAACAAACATGTTTACTTAGTTTTATTGAGTCACAGTAAACGTAAGCGATTAAGAGTTACAGTTCCTAATTCATCTTAATCTCTAGAAAGTAGTTTCATCCAAGTATTGTCCTGAATACTTTTTAAATGCATCTGTTTATCCTACTAGTGTAATGTGGTCTTGTATGGTCTTCCCATTATTCCACTCCATTGGCTACGGTGACAAATCCAGTGATGTTTTCTGGTGTGTCATTCAAATGCAAAGCAGGGGCATCCAGACACTTGCCCCAGACTCTGTTATCTACAGAGTCTCAAGACACTGCCTTTTCCTCGCTGATGTATGAATGGCTTTGCCGTCTGCAAATAGCAACAGAGGAATATGCTTTCCATTATAGCACCGTGAGGGCTGCTTTGAGGGTGAAAGAAAGAGAACAGGAGAGAGAAAGGGGGGTTGCATATTCAAGGTCTAATATTAATCGCTGAACATGCTGTCCTGCAGGCTACTAGAATGATCTACACTATAGAGTGAGTGTCAGAGTCTGTGTCCTCCCTCTGACCCTGCTTGCATATTTTTCTATTGCTATTTTAATAGTACTTTGTTGTTACTATATTATTACTACATTATTACCCCAATATAACTAATATTAAGCATGGTAATAATCATATAATTGTTTTATTTGTGTATAGCATCTTTTTAATAATTTCAATACATAAATAATGAACAAAACAACTGATTCACATTTAGTGTCTTTGCTGTCATATCAACACCGTTTTTTTATTTTAATCATTTGAAAAATGCCATTTGTCTTTCACATAGTGTGAACAGTTCAAGAAAGTATAATCAACAGAAATGCTCCAAAATTATCTGGAATAAAATCTCATTACATTAAAAACTAAAAACATTTTTTTTCAGTCTCCTGTAAAGCTGCCATTTTGGAGATATGAGGTTTTATTACAACAGTAATTACATCCATCCACTTATGTTACTAAAGAATTATGAATGGTTGCATATTCTTAGCATATAGTAAACTAATTCCAGGTTTCCACCAGATTTGTATATTTACAGCATCGTGCAGCCCCTTGTCATTCAGCACTGTTGTTAGTGGTGCTCATACCAACTGTATGAATTTGATATGACTCATAAGTGCAGCCACTTGTCTGGCTCAGCCATTGACGCCTATGGAGAAGCACAGCAAGTGCACAGAGAGGAAGTGGAGAGCCCCAGTCAACTTCCATGTGCCACCATGACTCTCTTCATTGAGAGTGAACTCTGCCTACACACACTCTCTCTGACCACCCTGCCACCAGCACTCACTCTTGCACTGGCCTCCCAGAGCTGGTGTCCAGTGCACCATGAGGCAGCTTTGGTGACTCAGCTCAGCAGGCAGCAGTTTGGAAGCAGCTTATTTAGTGTTGAATTATTGATGATGCATGAGCATGTTCTCTCAGGCTGAGACATTATGGCAGCTAATCTTGATGTTCAACGCTGACATCATCATCGCTTTCTGGGTGTGAGGGAGGCCTGGTCAGCCTGCACAGATGGAAGCCGCCAAACACACAAAAGATGAATCCAAGCCTAAGGAAAAAAGTGTTTACTAGGACAAATAATAATAATAATATAGATGTAGAAAGTTTTGTGTACACTCTTGAAAACAAAAGTTTGTTGGCTTGGTTGAATGTATCTAGGAAAAACATTTGAGGTGGTACAGAGCACTTAGATTATTTGGAGGTTCTTTAAAATTTTAAAAAGGTTCTTCACATTCACACATCTCAGTACAAAAATGATTATTTAATCTATTAAAATGTGCATCATAGAATCCAGTGTTGTTGTTCCAATGCATTTCTATCCAAAGCATGGCATGCAAAACATTTGGCCCTCCAAGACAAAAAGATTGGGCACCCCTGTTCAGGGGGTCCTTTAATGATACTTTGAGAAGGGCAATAGACAACAGTCTTCAGATGGGGAAGAAATATAAGACTTGTTTTTGGGGAAGAAATTCTACCGGTGATTTTCTCATGCACCTAATGCTTCAGATGTTATTCAATGTCATTTTTTAATGAGCAAAGTTACATTTTCAATAGAGTCGGGCCATGGGCTGTTCTTTAACAAATTCCAGAGGGACGCAAGTAAACTAAACCTTGTGCATGTACATAAAAGTTGCACCATCTTTCGTGTTCCATTAAAAGTCATAATTACAGGCGAGCGCTTTGTCATAATGAGGGCACGACAAAACGACACTTCACTCTCTACCAGGTTAAACACCGGCAGATGGAGACTGTCGACGGCTTCGTTTGTGAGCAGAATTAATTAGCAGCCACGGCAGCTGACACATCAGTTTCACAGTGACCTGCAATTAAGAATAACACTTCATTTTAGAGTATTTGCATGGGACGGCCGTCTTATTGGCAACGGCCCGAGCTGCTTGATTTATAATTAATGCCTCTTTGGTCTCTGTGGTACAGTGGGAATAACGTGGAGGTGTGAGGACGGCTGTGAGGAACGGACAGAGGGAGGCTGTGCACAAACATATGAGTAGTAGCTGATGTCTTTCTGATACACTGTGTGTGGGGTTCACCAGAGGACAGAGTGGGAGTGAGGGGAATGGTGGTGGGTGGTGATGTGTGTTTTCTTTGTCCAGCAATGCAGTAAGGCATCTGAGGCAGGGCAGCTGGATAAAGGGGAGGAAATGCATTTGCTCTGCAGCTCCACCCAAAGTGCAAATGTTGCAGGTTATTTCCATGAAGTTTCATCATGGTAGCAGCCAGGACACTCCACTCTCTGGTAATCTGTTGTTCTGCACCAGAGTGCTGTTTGCCTTGGCAAGAGCGCCCCGCAGCCCCAAATACTGCAGCTTTTGGACTGCTGTGTATTGGAATTGGGAGTGTGTGTGTGTGTGAGAGAGAGAGAGAGAGAGAGAGAGAGAGAGAGAGAGAGAGCAAGAGACAAAGGAATATCAGTACATCTATGTGAACAAATACATTAAAATTGCAAATGTTTATTGTAGGTAGTGCCGTATTTATATATTCAACTAATCACCAATATTATGCCACCATTTGGCCTATTGCAGAAATCAATATTAACATAATTAACATGTTCATGTAACAACCATGGACCTTGCAGGTATCTTACTGTGATAGCCTGAACTTCCTACATCTATAATGATGTTCTGTTTTCGTACTTGCTGTGTGGTGTTTGGGTTTAATAACAAGAGAACATGACAAAAACATGAATTATACTGCAAAAGTATAAGAAAAGTAAACCCCCTGAAGTGAAGTGGTGAAATATCAATGCGCTGTGAATGTTGAATCAACTCCATCTAGATTTTTGTTACTGTGCTCTTTGTTAATTAGATGCCATTTTTATTGCCAACAGCCTGTGGGGTCCCTGGCAGACTGCTGTAATGATATTTGAGTCTATAAATAAAACATTTAAACCCACGATTAAATCTTGTCTGACCTTATTGGTGTGTATTGCAGCCACAAGGCCAAAAAAGAAGCTCCTGGTAATAACTACTCGTGGAAAAAGTGTTAACATTAAAATATGCTTATTAGCCTGCTTCTTGAGTTTTGAAATTGCAGAATTGAAGGCTTGGCTTTGAAACGAGTCCTTTATTACCTGGGATGCTTGCTTTTTTCACTGAAGAAAGGAATACACCTGACTTCGGGACTTCAAGCCATTCCTGCACCCTTTATTCTCTGCAAGACGGGAGGAGAATGTCCTGCTGTGGCCAGCTAGAGCGCCAACCAAAATTAATGATGGAGTGCCATCCTGGCGTCCTTAGAGTTGAACTCTTGCAAAGTGCGGCATGGACATGGCTCCAAAGCATGGAGGAGGCACTCATTTTGTAACGAGCTCTAATCCCATTGTTTGATCTAATTATCCAGCTTGTGCGGCTGTGCTGACGAAACCGATGAGAAACAGCAGATCAGGCGGCCTCCGTCTAACCACACAGACATGCTAGAGAATCTGCAGACAGACAGACAGACAGACAGACAGCACAAAGGAGCTGAGCGCTGAGGCTGTGGCATAGAGTCTAGATATTATCCAGGTAACAATGAGAGATTACATCATATCAGCTGGCATGAATTCTTCAAGGTTTCTTATTGATTCTCTTAGCAGCCAGCGCTATTGTCCACGGTGCAGAATGGAAAGCCATTGAACTTAAATGGTAAAGCTGCTATGACAGTTCAGGGATTTGAAAGACACTCATGAAGAAAGAAAAGGGGTCTGTGGAAGGGCAGCAATAGAAAGTGACCAATCATAGGTGCGCTAGATTCTGTTCCTCATGGACTGAGTGAACTTAAGGATGTGCCTGCAGGCTCTAAGAGTGCTGATTGGCCTCCATCCACCCAAGCATGGGCTATCCCACAGATCCTGACCAAAGGCATTGATGAGACAGAGAAGCTCACAGGGCCGATGGAGGTGGGTATCGACCAGGCCGGGGGGGCATGGACTCACTCAGGACGAGGGGGCACTCACTCTGGACTGAGCAAATCAAGGTAATTGTGAAGGACCGAAGGCGGGAGATCGATGACTGATTACTCCAGTGAAACGCAACATCTGCTCGTGCCACTCGCCGCCAGATCGCTTTGATAACATTTAATTATGTCAGGGGTCAGTGGACCAATTAGATTACAGCTCAATTATTCCAGAAAATAGGATTGATAAGCCAGAAGAAAATAATAATTGATTTGTAAGTCTGAATGTGGAGGTATTGTTGAAGGCTGGTAGATGTAAATGCAAAATTGTTTGCATGTCCTATGACATAACTCTGCTCTTTGGGCCTAACTAATTTGTCTCATAACCTTTGAAAGGCATTGGCATGCTATAACATGGGCAAAAATGGTTTATTACATTCATTAATAATGAACGAATGTGTAAAAAAAATGCATGTTCTGTGTTTACGATAATTATAATAAAGCATTCCACTCTTCAGACATATCAAGATGTATAGGCTATTTTGCCTCACTCAGGTTTGAACAAGAATATATGAAAATAATTTCTTGGAAAACAATAACACTTTAAACTCTTTATTTCCTAGGTCACATCTTCTGCTCCTCCAACTATACAATGTTTTTTTTTTTTTCTTTTTTGGGGGTGGGTTAGAAGAAGCAAAGACATACACACTCACCCATACACAAGAGGGGAACAGGCTGCCCAGGTGGGCCGGGACAAAGGCGGCTCAAACACACAGAGACACAAAGGGGAACGGCTCACCTGCTGCGGACATGCCAGCTCACCCAGTCTCTGATTGGATCAGCCTACTTGATAGGAGAGAGAGTGAAAGAGAGAGACAGAGAGAAAGAGAGAGGGAAGGGGAGGTTGATGACAGTTCCCTGCAGAGGTGAAACTTCTCAAAGGCATCGAGAGAGAAGATGACACTTCATCCCCCATCATTTGATGGGATTCAGGGCGGGTTATGGATCCTGTCACACAGCCAAATGAAGTGAGGGGAAGCAGCCGCATCCCTGGGCAATTTTCCACCCATAGTCTACCAGTAAATATCATCCATTATTGATAGAAGAAAAAAACAATTCAGTCTTACCAGTTTTAAAATGGACATTTCTCTAAGGAACTTGCATTAAGGGGTTATGTCACTCACTAGCATTTAGTCAATTCCACAAATTATCACATGGCTCAATGTAGCCAAAGACTTTATCTTCCATATAATCTAACAACCTATGTTATATAATGAAACAATTCCTACGCATAGCATCCTCCAGTCAGCGGTGTCTGTGCCTTAGTCAGGGTTGGATGCTGTATGCAGTATAGGCCATGATGTTTATGCTCATTATTTTGCAGTTCAAAGACAGAGTGCTGCCTCTACACCATTGTTCACAGCAGTGTGTGACTCTAATGAAGGCTGACACTTGGATGTCTAACACTAAACACATGATAAATAGAAATGAAACATGCAGGCTCTGTAAAACAAAAAGTCTAAATGTTGTTTATCTTCCAGTTAAGTAGCCCTGTTCTCATCTCTCTGTTCAGTTCACGTTTGTTATTAATTGTATTTTTTAAGCCAATACTTCTATATCAAATACTTCATTAATGATATAAGCTGACTGAAGTGCTTTTTTTTTCATTATAGACATTGCTTGAATGTCTTTCAAATTTGCACCTCTACATTTTGAACTTGCTCTGATTGCATCATGCTCTAGTTAAAAGCAGACCAGATGAGTTTAAACTTTAGCTTTACTTATTTGTGCCTGTTCGCAAAATAAAATAATACTGACAGTAACTAAAAGTATCTCCATTATGTAAGGGTGGGCTTTTCTGAGTATCTCAAAAGACAGACTATGTAAACAACAACAGAAGCTAGAAACAACAACAAGCAGTAATGGCATAATCTGCATGGCAGCAAGCAGCTGATGGAATGTCAATATATCATGTTATTTAATTTATTATTATTTGTCTTCTAAATAGGCACACACCAAAATTTAGGCTAAATTTAGGAGAATTTAGGAAATTTTCAGCCAAAATTGCATTTTTGTCCAAAAGAGAAAACAAGTAAAATTGTGATAAAAATGATGATTAACATCACCATTTCATGGTTTCTACAAGGGACATCAATTAGACTATTGGCTTTAAAAATGCAAATAATAACAAACAAGAAATGCACAAAGAAATGAAAACAGACAAACTTACCACTCAACACATTTCATTTCTATTTATCATATGTTCAGAGTGGAACATCCAAGTGTCAGCCTTCATTTGAGTTACACATCGCTGTGAACAATGGTTTGTTGCAGGATGGTGCACACCCAAGTAAAAAATCTCATTTTTTAACCGGTTATTCCTCTACAATTTAAACAAAATGCTTCTGTTTCTGTGTTTCACTGTCACTTTTCAGCATTTCCTAGCATGCGTTGCATGCTGGGTATTTTACCTGTTGCTCCACTGCTTACTGCGGTGGACAGTGCACCATATAAGACTAGAGAAAAAAAACTGCCCCTAGAGCAGCTAGCTACTTTTCAGCCATGGTGATGCATTCAAACATGAACAAGCCAGCATAAGATTAGCCATATATTTTCAGATTCTTTTCTTCTGACATTTTGCAGCTACATTAACTACTTTCATCTAATTTCCCAGTAATGTTAATGCTAACTAAATGTTAATGTTAATTGCCCATAAACCGGACATGAAAGGAGCTCAAGTGTATTAAAGCCAGCTAGCTATGTTAGCTAATGTGAATTAACACTAGTTAAGCATTTCCTGCTAAAGGAGAAGAATGTGTTGTGGTACATGGCACATATATAGGGGCAGATTCTGAAAGGAGACAATAAAGAAACACTTCATTTTAATTAATCTGTTAATCTCTTAGATTTTTTATTTTTAAAGATGGAGATTTTACTTCAGGTACTCGGTTCTTAATGTATCACTGAGGACAGAGTTACCCAGAATTCTGTGAAGTTGAGTTTCTTAATTACCTTTTTTTTCTCACTTTTCATCAATTTCTTCTTTCTTTTTTGTGTTACAACATGTTATCTCCATGCTGAAAGGTAGGACTTGATGTTTTTGTTTGCCATGATGGTGTTTAGTGTTAAATTTTTTACAAGTAAAATTTGTCTTGGTGATAAAAGTAAACAGGTGGTGATGTTAAGCTTCGCAGTAGCTACCTGGGCTCTCAGTATTACTTGTAAGGCGTTGTTCTACTGTCAGTATATTGTATATTTGAATGCCACAGCCACAAAAAATGTATTTTGTCAACAATACCTTTGTTGATATCACAAAATCTGTGGGTTGCCAATAAAAATTGATAAATTGGTTGCCAATAATAGCCAACCAATATATTGGTTGGATTCTAGTGGGGGATAGGGAATATTTTTCTTTTTTCAGTTGAAGGAAACATATATGATTTTTTTTTCTCATATAAAACTGACATTACTGAATGGTCTGTATATAAAGTGAAGGAATAATTCTGTATATACACAGAATATGTACTGTAATTTAACAGAATTTTCAATCATTTTTCTTTATTTTACAGTGCACTGTAACCTACATACTGTCATTTTTAAGTTGTTTTTATAGCCTGTTTTAAAATGTAGCATTACTGTTTTGCTGGTGCACTGTGTCTGTTTCATCTGTTCACAAGTCTCAGAGAAACAAACCACTGTGATCATGAAGATGCCTACAAGTACCATAATCTTATATTTTTGTGATAACATCCACTTTTAGTAGCCCGAGGTGCAAAGTCATCTTTACCACTACAAGGTTAGACCGGCATTAGCAAATACTCATCAACATAAGCAGACGACTTGGTCGTTTTCACAGTTCTGAGTAGTACTGCAGAAAAGAGCAGCCAGATTGTGAAGTGACACATGAGAAAAGCTGCTTTCTAATTCTTCCTAACTCATTTCTCCAGCACAGCAGTTGGAAAGTAATGCTACAATCTCAATCTTTGAACTCAAGACTGTGAAAATACTGTTCAGAGGATAGATGGGTGCTCGTTGCACATGGCAAAATTCAGAGACGGGTATTAAACATGTAGACTATTAAAAAAGCTAGATAAATGACTCAATTAGTTTGATGAAGTCATGAAATATGCAATGTAATGAAATTTGTATGACCTGATTAGAAATGTTCCCATTTCCAAGTAATAACGGGAAATTATTTAAAAATATGCAGAGAACTTCAGTGACCCAGTGAAATGCAATCTAAAAAAGGGAATAATCACATTAAGGTGGAGATTATTCTCAACATGTGAAATGGACATTGGGGAATTGGATTTGGCATGCTCACATATAACATAAATCCTATTTGAGGGTAATTGTTTTAAATACAATGTCATGTCATGTGTTTTATTTCACACGCTACACTTTTAGGCTGAAGAAATAAAGCACGTTGGATTACTGTATCAATGGTATAAATGTACTGTCATTTTTATAGGATTTCCTAATATTTACATTCCCATTCATTTACAACTACACAAAAAAGGTACATACTTTACAGTAAGTGACCTCTATGCCTTGAAACCACAAAACACAAAATGGATATCAAAAGATATTTTTATAATAAAGGTAAAACCTAAACCTGTGCCGATATTATACTTCATCAAAAAAGATTAATGATGTAGTCATTCATTTATTTAATTTGTTCAGCGCTCATATATCTGGGGGAAACTACTTGCTGTGAACAAAATCTTTATTTTCTTTATTTGAATTTCATTCCAGATGCATGTAAACACAATTAGACTCAATTTGGTAAATCCATTTATGCATGATCCCATTAAGACAGATAAAGGATATGTACTTCTACAACAGAGGTACAACAGCTGTAATCTCCATATATAGATGTATAAAGATATGGCTAATCTATTGACTAATGGGACTTGGAGGACATGGGGAGAACAACTCCACAAAGAAAGGACCCTGGTTCTCCGGGAATCAAACCAGGCCCTTTCTTGCGGTGAGGTGACAGTGCTACCCCCTGCACCACTGTGTCACCCAGCATGGAAACAAATGCAACAAATATTTAATAATATTTGAATATCAATATTCAATCATTTAAATCTTTGAAAACTGCTAAGCCATTCCAATAACATTTCTATTATTAAACCAAGCAGCAGTTGTAATCAGTTTGACAAGAAACAAGAAACTAAATGCTATCTATTCAGTAGAAAGTGCCACATTTAAAAAAATACAACTGTATGCAAAGTTTGGGTGAGCCTGGTCAAATACAAATGTTTGATTTTCTAAGTGAAAAGAAGTTTAGATATTGTAACGGAGAGCGAGATAGCGGATGCATGTGCGGAGGTAAGCGACTTTTATTGAGGGCAAATCCAAAGTCAGGGTCAAGACGGTCCAGGGTCGTAGAGCCAATACGGACAGATCGTTTGGCAGACATGACATTCAAACTATAAACAGGTTCAAACAACACAGCAGAGATTCAAACAAACATCAAACATAGACCAATACACCAGACGAAGACCAATACAAAGACCAGCAAAGACAAAGTGCAAACACAGGGCTTAAGTAGCAAAGGGACAATGAGGGACAGGTGAAAACAATCAGGGGCGGAGTCACAAAACGAGGGGGCAGGACTAGAAAAACCAAAACAAATACACATGGGCTAAACCAAAACAGAACACATGGACAGGACTGGGAGGGGCCAATCGTGACAGATATTCTCTACACTTCTGCACATTACTGCTGAATTCAACATCTTAACATGGAATTATGGCATACAGAAATTCTGACACATTTTATATATATATATATATATATATATATATATTTTATTTTTTTTTTTTTTCCCCAATATGTTAAACTCAGCAAATAAACAGAAATTGTGCTCTAACATTTGCAGGAAAATTGAGTGTGTTCTCTGAACAGGATGTGTTAACTTATTTTCACTTAGAAAATCAACAAAGCATATAATTTCACCAGTGGCGTTCAAAGTTTTGCATATGACTGTACTGTCAAAACCTACGGCTACAGTGATTCACAGTTTCACAAACTGTACTACACTGAATCCAATTAAACAGGACTAAATCTGCTTTCTTTGTAATTAGCATGCAGTTAATCAGTTTCAGTACTGACAATATCCACAATGTGCTCGGAAATGCATACTGTGACATAATGTGTTCATGTTTTACATATTGAGAAACATGACTGAGACATAATTTACATAATGAAACATGATTCTGATTCTTTTTTAAATTTTTTTAGACAATTTAAAAATTGAAAATCAGATACTGTTTCCTCTGCTGTCCTGCACTGCTCATCACTGACTCATTCATTTTACGCTACTTGTTGTGAATATAATTGTTTTTTTTTATGGTCTTGGTCTTGACTCAGACTTGTGTCCAGGTCTTGGTCTGGACTATTATAAACTTTACATTGAAATTTAACAGATGATCTTCATCTTTTCCACAGCAACTTACAACAGTATATGAATGTAATTTTAGAAGTTTTATTAAAGAGGTGGCAAGCCATTAGTTATCAGCTATAATTCTAATCTGACTGATAATAATAATTAAACATTCTCATTACCATATTTGGCTGACTGACACTTGGTGACTTCTATGCAGCCTGTCACGTTTTTTGCTCAGAAAACATACTGATTTCCATAGACTAAGGATGTGTACCACCACTAAAGGTTAAATAAACACAAGTTAGAGATACCGGTCTTTGTAAATCAGGACTGAACTGGCAGCACACACCCCGAGGCTGTACACACAGATTGACAGGCCTCATGTGCTAAATTTATGCTGCGTCATCAAAAAAGCAGCAGGACCAGGACCTAAGAGTGTGTCTCTGGGAAGCTTGTAGTGGGTGGGGGATTTAATATGAATTAATCGATTTCTGACCCATGTCTTAACATTGGACAGGGAAAAAACATCAGTCCTTTCTAAAATGCCAAGTCATTCACTGCCAGAGAACAAGAAGGAAACTTTACTCAAACAATGGGAATTAAATGGATGAAAATAGGTTAAATCAGGTCAGAGATGCAAAATGTATGAAACTACAAGCTTTCAAAATTTCAACAATTCACAATTTCCTACATGGAAATAAAGTGCTGCAGCAATCTCAGAACTGAATAAACAAAATCAGTAAAATACTTGGCCAATCAACAGTGTTGCTCAATTACTTTGGATGCTCGCTGTGAATACTTAAGGTTTGTGAATGACCATAAGTGCATGCATGGGTGAAATAGGTTACTTGCATATATGGTTTAAATAAGTTCAAATTCAATACTTTATTGCCACATCACTCATAAAGTTGTTAGGACACTGCTAACTCAAATGCTCTGACTTGTTCTGAAAAGACAGCAGAAAGTATGTACTGCTTCTAAGCACGGACATCTTGGACTGAATGAACTGAAGTCCTTTGTTCGAACAGTAAAATGTATCATGTAATTTATCTGTTATTGTTATCTCTGCACATTCAGGCTCGACTTGTGAGTTGTAATCAACACTCTTTACAACGTGCATTACAGGAGCTGCTTAAGAATGAGACAGTATTGGACTTGAGGATGCTTCAATGCAAAGGAGATCAATGCATTGTGCTTTTTGTGCTAGACCACACAATCACTGCCAATAAGAATTTTCAATGTTTTAAATATTTGCCAAGTAAAGAGGACACTGTGGAAGAAGCCACCACTCACAAAGATATTGATGAAATGGACTTTAAAAAAAAAACCCTGCAAGATAAATGGGTGATGAAATGCATCTGCACAGCTGTTGCACATACCAGTTTGAATTCTGGCACTTCCCAAAGACACTCCCTAGCAAACAGACCACTGAAACTACCTATTCAATCACTTTTAGAGATTAAAGGGTGTACTGTGTACTATGAGAAAGTCCTAGGTAGCCATAAAAAACTTTAAAACAATTTATTTCAACATTTAGAGTGTTTTTGCCAGTAAGAGCACTATATAACTTTACAAAAACAAACATAGTAGGGAATTAACAACACAATGTCAATAATTTCATTGTAACATATTGTACTGTAGCATTGTATTGTGGCTAGTATATTGGCTTGGTGCTAATGTATTAGCACATTAGTTCAGGGTATTAAAAATGATAGCTTTCGTTTAATATATGCTGTAGTCTGAATGGATCCCATAAACCTCCACTGTGCAGCTCTGAAGTCTCAAATATTGCACTTATGATGTTTAATGTTGTAATAAACCTCAGTTTGAAACGTTAACATATTAGCATTTTCAGGATCCTCTTATTTTTGTCATGTTGACAAAAAATTTACTGAGACACTCGTATGTTATGCTACAAAAGATGTGAAATGTTTAACCCCTGCTAAATACAGCCAGAAGTTATTAATATCTTGTTTAGTAGAATACAGTTAGAGGAATATAGGTTTGGTTCTTGACTTCTTGCTGCACTCCAGCTATTGCACAGATCTGTTAAATTCTGTAAGCAGCACATCTGATTAATTTAATACTAATGTAATGATGCCTGAACACTTTCTTTGAAAGGGTTAAGCTAATTTTCTCACACACAAACACAAAATATTGTTTATTTAACTGATTCTAGTGTTAGTGTTTCTTTAAAGAAATGACTGCTGTTAGTTCAAACAAAAGAAAAAGTAACAAATAAATTGCTTTATACATCATTTTCTCCAATTGCTTGTAATGCATCTGATGTGGACTGATGAGGAAGCTACTACGGAAGCATATCACTATCAAAATGAAAATGAAGATGCAATATGTAAAACTGAAATATATTTACATGTTTCCAGTCATTTATGCAATGTATTTATGCAAAACTGTGATTTTAATTTGATATTTGGTATACTAGTATTGACATTTCATATACACAGAGATTTAGATGCTTATGAGTAGCTTTATTTAAATTAAAATGCATTTCCAGAACTGCATATTTATAGTTAGTGATTATGCAATAATTTTGTCAAAATTGTGTTGAAATGTAATTTATCTTACATGCATTTTACTCTGTAATAAAGCATTTAAATTTTATTAACAAGCTAAATAAAGATGGCAAAATTAAACTGTAAGTAGGAAACAGCAACTGTCCTTTTTGTCATTACATATTCTCACTGCTACTGAGCTCATTCTGTGGCAAAATACCTTTGAAAAAACGACTGCATTGCATTTTCATTGTCATGGACTTCTCAACCTGTCAATCATCCCATAAGGGAAGAAGCAACCGCAGGCTACAGCTGTGGCAGATAGCGATTAATCCAGCATGGAGGGCTATTTTCTAACTTACCTAGTGAGCATTACATGTGGATATTTTGCTCTGTTCCACTTTATCTGTTACCAAAAATGATTTAGTTGTAATTGTACTGGTACACATAGACATGTGTAAATCACACAACCTGCTGGTCACAGTGGGTGAGTTGCCATCAGTCAATGTACTGTGTCAGATTTGAATTGTATTTAACTAAAGCGTCTCTAATACTATGTTTTTGCTGTTTTTAAGATTAGTATTACAGAAATCGCTGGAATTTGTGTGTGACACAGTGAGCTGGATCATGTTACCCAGCTGGTAAATTCAGCATTGAGCTTTGTTTGGGAATGTAGCGTTAGCTAGCATTAACAATGGCTTTTAGCTAGCTTAATTCTGCAGCCTTCCATGTAACGTATTAACATTTGAATACATCCACCTCTGATGTTCACTCTAGATGTCCCTGCATGGCACAAACTGGAATCTCTATGTCCAGCTTCACTTTCAGCCAGTGTGCTCAGTTTATGAAATGAGGCATGTTGGACAAGTTAGTTTATTTTTCAAATTTTCCATTCCACCTTAAACGGTGCTGCTGTAACATTTGGGTGCATTGAGGCAATAAAGACAATTTCTGGAAATTTAGAAAAAGAAGCTGGTGAGAAGTTCAGCCCCATTTGAATTAACCAGAAAGATAAAGCAGAAAATGTTCATTAAACACTTTCTCATGGGGTCATGTACTTAAGCCATAAAGTATCACAAATGGTTGGACATCTATTCTTCACCTCATCTGCTTATGCAAGAGTAGCTGTAAACTCTTCAACTGCCATGTTTTTTAGGTAAAGCCTTTTCCACTGAGTGTATTGTTGGCCCCACCATGAAGGGATGATTGACAGGTTGGGATGTCATTTTACACTTGAATTCTGCCCTCTTTCTAGCATGGTACTCTCTCTGATAATGTAAAATAAACGCATTATTAGAAAGTGAAAGTACATGTCGATAAATTACATTTTAATGATCATTTTGACACAATTATTGCATAATCACGTTAAGCACAAATATGCAGTTCTGGAAATATATTTTCATGTAAATAAAGCTACTCATAAAACATCTACATTTCTTCATAAAGGAAATGTCAATACTAGTATACCAAATCGCAATTTAAAATCACAATATTAAATTTCATTTTGAGCTCAACATTGTATACATGAGAGTGAAATATAAAGGCAAACTTCTCCATTTGCCAAAGGCTATTTCTCAAAAAAATAAAAATTACATTTTCATTTTAATTTTGATACTGATACGCTTTCATAGGCTACCACAGTTGTGGTTAATGTAGTTAGCTTGGTCACAGTGATCAACTTTGCATACATTTTGAGCTGTGACACTAAGCACCACATTGTATGAGTGACATCTTGTCAAATTAAAATATCTTAAATCTAATAAATATATCTAATATTTCTTTTTAGGAGACTGTTGTAAGAATACCATACAATTATTTAAAAGGCCTATATCATGTAAACCGAAGTTTCCTTGCATATTTTTAAATAAGTTTGATGAAGTATGCAAACATTGTTCAAGCAACATATTTACATATGTAGAGAATATAGCAGTCTGGCCCTGTCCACTTACACTGACCTTATAAGGAATATTTTAGTTTTTTGAGCTAGGCGCAACATAGGGCACCCAATCAGAATGGAGATAATTTATACACATCTGTCTTAAAGGCACAGTAAAAGAAGCTGCCTGATTCAGTCAAAGATGAAAATGATGATGTAAAAATTAATTACAACTGTTTTTGGTACATAATATGTTATAAGTGGATATGTCCAGAATCAAGCAAATTTATCAGACAACAGAATAAGGCCATTTCTCAAGATAAATTTACTTAGAAATGTCCAGAAATAGGTTGGAGAATCTAATAATGTTCTTCAATGTGATATATTTTAAATATACTGACTAGATTTAAAATGTTTTAAATTGCTAAGATGTTTTTCTTTGCAGTGCATGCATATTTAGGCATAATGCATATTGTTTATTTCAATCTTTTGATATTTCATCCATGCTGACTTCTTCTGCCAGTGAGTAAGGGCTCTTGCTCTTTCCTCATAAAGAGCTCGCAGCAGCTCGTAACCCCGCTGACATGGTTAATTCACACAGAAACGTAGCGAGCTGTTGTGAGAAAATCTGGATTAGCCTTCTCTCTCTGCAGGCTGTCCCTATTATTTACTTCTCAGTTATTTAAGACTTTCCTCAGATTGCTTTTAAAATCTTTCCACAACTTCTGTGTTCAGTTTTCTTGCTATGTGTACACTAAAGCAAGGGAAAAACATGAAATGTGAGACATGTTTTAGGGAGACAGTGGCTGAGCAGAGAGTCTTCAGAATTTGCCTCCTTTTTTTTCTTTCTCTCTCTATAGCAGATTTAGAATCTTGATGTGCTGAGAACAGAGAATGTTCCCTGCATGTCTGGACCCTTCCTGGTTTTATTAGTGCTTTTAAATTCCATACATATGCAGACTTTGTAGGCTGTGCATAAAATGAAAAAATAATTTTTCCAACTTTGTGATTTTTTAAAAAGATGGCATATTGACATCAACATCGAGACGATATCAGGAAAAAATGCTCTATTGATATAGGGTTAAAAAAAACCCAAAAACAATCCAATCTGATCCTGTCACAGATCTAGCTTTGAATACTGGGATTTCATGTTAACTGTGTATTTTGTCTTGTGGGGTAGCCGTTTTTGAGCGATTTGAGCACGACAGCCTAATTTTAGAATATCATATTAAAATTCCAAATATTGAATTCCAAATATTTTATTATATATATATATATATATATATATATATATATATATATATATATATATATATATATATATATATATATATATATATATGAGTAAATAAATGATTAAGATGTACATGGTTCTTCTATTGTTGCAAGCTTGACATAATAATAACAGTTGAGGCCTTTTTGATGTATATTGGACCATTTAAAAAAAATCAACCTAAAGAACAAGTTCACTGATATCATTGTGCATCCCTAGTAGTTTTAAAGGAGAATTATTGGATTGTCATCAGTACTGGTTGATATGGGTTTCAACACTGGGTTCAGAAAAGAAAAGGCAGCATCTGCAGCAACTTTTGCAACCACCAGTCCACAGAAGCTCTGCTGACAGGAATGACCAGTATTACATGTTTTCCAAGTAAAGTACAGAAGCATGTATAGACTAATGTTACTAGAATGTATGTTGAATAAAGACCACCAGAGCCAAAAAGATTAAAACCTGATGGCTTTGCTTTCTAATGGGAACTGTCTTATTGGTTACCATATCAACCCATCAGAAAAACACAGACACCATTAGTGACTATCAGACACCACCAGGAACCAATACAAACTTTCAATAGTTTGATTTTTGACAGGGTGAATATGTGCAGAATGAATCAGATTCTCCGTGATCCATAATGAAACCAGTACAGTAGTCTGCATCCAGTCATCCTGACCACAATCAGAGTGGACAGTCTCATATGTAACACCCCAAAGTTTCCCTGCCCTTTGTGCTCTCCTCCTTTTCTAGCCCCTTATCCCACCATCACTTTGCTCCCACAGCACGTTCCCCTGCGCATGAATTAGCTAGCGTTAATTTCCAGTCAGCTTGTCCCCCGAAAGCTAGAGTTTCAAGGAAGTAAGTGAAAAGCACTCGTGCACAGAGATGTGTGTGTGTGGGTGTGAGGGGTGTGTGTGAGAGTGAATGTGAGAGGTGTGTGTGTGTGTGTGGATCAGCCTCCCCGGACCGCTGCAGCTCTTCAGGCTGCGGGATATCCAACAGGTCACTGGACTCTACACACACGGCTCGCTGTCGCTGTCGTCGTCGTCGCGGTTGTAGCCTCTCCAAACGAAAATAAAAGCGTCTCTGTGTTTTGGTTCCGCGCAAAAAGAAAATGGCTAGAATGCTGAGCAAGGACCTGCCAGATATCGAGGTAGAAACACTCCTCTATCCTTTATCCTCTATCCCTGCTCCACAAACAACAACAATAACAACACTGCAGCCATTTCAGCCTCGCCTTCTTCGTAGTTATATTGTTGTGTTGACGTACGTTTATAACCTGCTGTCCTTTAGTCGCTGTTGTGATTCAAAAACGCCCTGTGTAACGTTCTATAACCGTTGCAACCCACTGCTTCTTCTGAAACGCTTCTTCATGCACCTGGTGTAAGTTAGTGGTGTACTAACGTTCATATTTGTCGTTTTAATGTCAGGCTCAGTGCTCGTTACCTACCGCGTCCTTAACTTCGTCCTTCTTCGTGGAAAGTTAGCCGGTTGGGTAAAAGTTAGCCGCTGTGTGTTGTGAGAAACGTCAGCGTTGGTAAACACTGCTGTCACAGTTGACTTGTTTAGTTCTGACGTCTGGATTTGCCTTTACTGCAGGCTGTGGCCGGTATTTTTTCTCAGTTTTTCGAAGAAAAGACACTTTTAAAGAAAGTATGTGTTTACATGAAGAGCTATGCCAAGCCGTTATGATGCTCGGTAAAATCCGAGTAACGTGTTTTAGGCTATGCCATTATGAGCTAACGCTTTAATAGCCTGATACAGTAAGTATTAACGCTGATTACTGACAGTGTTACAACCGTAGTTATTTTTACATAATCAGTACACATAACCTATATAAGCTAACATTTTGTTATTAAACTGGTAGAGATATAGCTCCTCCCAAGTGAGCTGCTGTTCTTATTATGTTGTGCTAATGCAGATTTCCGGACTGTCAGTTTGCACATTAAAGCATTTCATAACTATTCCAGACACGTGAGTGTCACATGTTCTTTCCTTCTCTGTCTTCTGAGAATTGGAGGAGTGGGTCTAAGCCAGCCTACCTTTGCGAGTAAATGTAGCTGCTTAACTACAGGAAGAGCTGAGAGTGTGAACGTGCTTGAGCAGAGCATGGCTGGACTGCACTGTGGCCATTGGTGGAATGTGTATCACTGTAAAATGAACGTCAGTAAACTATTGCTAAAGAGTTAAAAATTAACAAGAGACCTTTACCTTTACCTTTACGTTCCAATACACATGACCCTTTCACCACATGCTGTTGACTGAGATTGTCAATCAGGACATGTGGTCATGCTTGCTTGCCAAGAGCTTATGTAGAAATGATCTAGATGATGAACTGTTGGACAAGGTTTTGTAAATGTACTGGTTGTACTGTTTTTTTGACTGGCATCTAGCATGAGCAAGTTAGTAATATAAAATTAAAACTTAGGAGTAGTTATAAATAATCTGAGAACTTTGCCTTAGAATATCATTCAAATACTAGTTAAAATCTTGGTTAAAAACTCCAGAAAACCATTAACTAGGCAAAGACAGCAACAACATTTGATTCAAATAAAATGATCTCGTAATCTGTTTGTGGGTCTTTGTGAAAAGTTGCCCTCTGTTTTACTTTTTCTGCCACATATTGGTCTCTTCATTAGACTAGTTATTTGAGTAGATCGCAGTAATTCAAACTGACCATTGTCATTTAAGACGTTGTTAGGTTTCACAATCATATCACAAGAAACTGAATGTGTGCTTTCATCAATTAGGTTGTGGTTAGGGGTGGGCAATGTGACGATATTCATCATTATCATGATAAACTGCATCACAATATGCTTTTCTGTGTTTACCATTATTTTTCATTACAAAGTGAGAATGTTTAACTGGATTTATTTCAGCACAGTGTGTGAAATGTTGAAAAAAATCATTATACTTATTTTGATAGTATTTTAAAATTGGTTTAATTAATTAATGTTTTTATTATCTGCTACAATTTATCAAACCTTAGAAAAATTTGATATTGTGATGCCTATTGCATATTGTGTATCATGATAATGCCTTTAAATATTATAATACAGTAGGGTGCAGTGTTGCCAAAAAATGTATTCACAGTGTATATATATATATATATATATATATATATATATATATATATATATATATATATATATATATATATATGCAGACACACACACACACACACACTACTCACAAAACGTTAGGGATATTTGGCTTTTCGGGATTATATCATGAAATTAGGTTTTCTATGGGATTCAGGTCTGGAGAAATTGCAGGCCACTTCATTTGAGGTACCCCAGTCTTCAGCAACTGTTCCCTAATGATGCGACCTTGATGAGCTGGAGCATTGTCGTCCATGAAGATGATATTAGGCCTGTGTTGTTCATGCAGAGGCACAATGACTGGATTAATGTTGTTATTCAAGTAGTATGGGCTTGTCACTGTACCATTCACAAAGTGTAGGGCAGTTCTGTATTGACTACACACACCTGCCCACATTGTAACACCACCACCACCTCCTTGCTGTTAAGCTCCTTGTTAGAGAACAGGAAGTGTGCAAATAGTACTGAAACATTGAAGAGTTGGACATGTGCGCTCAGAAGTTTAGAGAAGGTCACATTAAGTTCACCTGTAAAGGTTAGAGTGCATTTTAGGTTCATCCTGAAATATCACCTGAAAGCCAAATATCCCTGACTTTTAGTAGTGTAGTGTATATGAAGCCCTTATAGGCAAAGGCATAAATAAATATCTAAAAAAAAACTAGTAATTTTTGTTGAATAATAAACTGTTACAAATTTTAATGTATTGTTATTATGCGCAGAAACTACTAAAATGATTCCTAAACCTTCAAGGTCATTAAAAATAAAATATGAATATGCATTATTACACCTTGTTTCTTGTTCCTAAACTTTGCCCCTTCTCCCACTACCTGCACGCTATCTCTACGTTTTGTGAGAAGAGGCAGAGCAGAAACAAAGCTCTTATTGCAACTTTAATAATGAGAAATGTTTTGTTGTTCTGACACTCTAAAACCAGTCACTCAGTTTCACTCACTCATATTTGAGCCTTTGTCCTCTACACTTGCCTCAGTGTAGCGCACTGAATGTACACGATCCTGAATGTTAATGCTCCTACAGGCTGTAAGGTAGGGGGTAGGATTTGCTCTAAGATTGTTTTTTTAGCAGCAGTAGCAGGGCAGAACCTTTCGAGTAGTCAGGTTTACACAGTATAAAACAGATAAACAGTTCCTTTTGCCCCACTTTTTTCATAGTTCAGACCACATCTGTCCACACAATGTAACACTGAACATAACATTGCAAAATAAGTCAACCCAACCTCCTCACGGTGTGCTATGTTGGCCAGTTCACTTAATACAGCTTGCTAAAACTGTCTGAATAGTCCGCTTCACTGATGACCATTTCAGTCGGCACTTCGGCCCAACTGCGCTCTGACTGTTTGCACAAAATACGTCCACTTCATGGAACTTTCATTTCAAATTAAAAGCCCCCTGCAGAGCTTTGTAATTGCAACTTCATGACATTTCATTAAATTCTGAAATACATATAGCAGAAACACTGAAATGGGAAATTTAAACAAGAAATTTTAAAGCCAGCTTTAGCTTTGTTGAATTTCTCAGGTCATGTCTCATATGTATGTTTGTACACTTGTGTCTCGGGCCATCAGACACTGGTGAAATTTGGAAAATATTACAATCATTCATGCTTCGCTAGCAGCTGGTCAACAGCTTGTTTCATGCCCAAGGTCCTGACCGAGGCATCGTCACACGAAGCTGACCGGGTTAGGCAGCTTGTCAGGCGGTATGAGAGGAAACAGAATTGTGGCCATTGATCTAGTGTCCGTTTTAGGCCCAGAGAACCAGCCATTCCTTTATGTCAACATTTGAAAACAAAATGAACTACTAGATGTGACAGACTAGACAGCAGGAGGTGATTGAGGGACTGCTATGTTTTCATTTTTATGTTAAACGTGACTGACAAATCTGTGAACTAGCCACTCAGCTAAGTGGGATAACGTTAGCGTTGTCGGTGTTCTATGATTCTATGTTGTGTTATTTGCGCTTATTTGAGGAACACTGGTATAGTGGTTATGACAAAACTTATACATAGGGGAGATTTTGAACTGGCAGACTGTCATGAAAGTATATTTTTGCCAATAAAAGAAAGCAGAAAACGTTTTTGTCAAGACTCATCATGGGTCTTAGGGAAACAGCGAAAGTTCTAACTGGTGCTATAACACATTTAGACAGCAAAAATGAGTAATGCTCCTTTATTTGAACCTGAGCCGTGTCTGTCATCAGTTGGGAGCTTTTAAGAATAGACCACTCAAAATCAAGAAAGCTTTTGATTGAATCACAGCAATAATAATAAAATAATAATATTTTAAAATAGACATAATATTGTTTTAGCTGAATAATAATTTGAAGAAAAGTCAAAGTCAGCCTTGCATTTGTGCTACATCAAAAAGCCTCCAGCTACAATGCAAAGGTCTGTTAGTAGCTCTAAGTGCAGTAGGGATATTCTTTGATGCAATACAAAGCAACTCAGGCCAGAGTCATTAAAAAGAAAGAGGGGTGAATACGCTCCACAGTGGTCCAACCAGCATGGTTGCAAGAAAGATCTGATAATATATGCAGAGTCTATGAACAGCTCCATTTTTGTAAGATAACAATCTGTACATGTATTCTGGATCAGTTTTAGTAAGGAGTAGGACATTTATGTATACAATTAAAAGTGCACTCTTGAGTGCCGGATAACACTTCAAGTGCAGACATTTTACCAGCTGCTTAACCAACATCTTTTGGTTGCAGAGAAATCTCTATTTTTTTGCACGGCAGATTACAGCCCACACTATTATGTACTGATAATGAAGAGAACAAAAGTAAGACTACAACCTATTAATACAAAATAATAATGTGGTACTAAAAGCCGGGTTTCACACATAACCTGACATCACATAGGCTAGTGGTATCAGGTATGCTTATAAATTTAGCGCGAACTGACAGCTTGATTAAAAGCAAGATATGTTCGTTTCCATGCCTCGACATTACTACTATATTTATACTGTCTGTGCATGGAACAGGGACCCTATAAAAATTTGACATGAATTTACAGAGTAAAGCTGGTCTGTTAATCTATTAGAATAGTCTTTTTTGCACATCATCGTTGTTGAGAATTCAACCTAAAAAGTAAATACTCAGGAGGCGTGAGGCAAGAAAAGGATTAGAATTCTGAATAAATCAGACAAAAAAAGGTGAGATCCTCAATTTAAATTTCCAGCTGCTAATGTTGACGCTTCATAGATGTATACACAAAAATGAGACACACGTAATCAGTATTATTGTATCCAGAAGCAGTGGAGATGCAGGTTATTCTGATTGAAGCAAACTGTCCAGTATGATGCATGAACGTGTATTTTGAAAAACGTGCAGTTTCAAATCAAGCACAAGAGTTCCAAAGGTATCAAAACATTCAAGATTGTCTTTTACCATTGCTAAAATTTTAGACTAAGCAATTGTCACACCTTATTTGTAGAATTCAGTTCTATTAATTATGTTTATTAGAGTATAAACTGCTGCATTTGATTTCAAAATGACTTCCCAATTTTGTAATCTAACAACAAAGGCTTTGAGCTCCTTCTTACACAGCCTGCAGTGAAAGTGTGCCCTTATAAATACAATTTTATGCACGCCATTTAAAACATTTGCACATGGTCTCTCACCTTTACAGTCAGGTTCATTAGGGAGTGTAATGGTGTTGGTTACACAGCGGATGATGGGAGATGTTTAGCACTTGTGCACATTGCAAGGCTCTCTGGGAGTTAATATGAGCAAAGATGGCCTGGACTCCGTGCTGGGCGACTCTAATGCAACCTTTATGGAGAGCAGAGGGAAGTAAGTCAAGCCTTTCATTAGCATCTTTATTCAGGAAGTAATGACAACAGTGACGTGACCTTCGGCTCCCCACTGCACTTAGGACCGGGACTAAATGACTCCTGTCTGCCATTGAAAATGGCTTTCTAAATCTCATAATAATTGCCATCTCTGGAGCAATTAAATCCTCCATTTTTCTGCAGTCCTGTCAGATGTCTTATTTTAATATCCAGCCGCACTTCTGAAAGCGCTAAATGTGGGGCCCTTTTGTGTGTGCGTGTAGATTAATTAAAATCCTCCTGGATCGCCATTAGAGTTCATTAAAAAACCCACAGCAATACAGCATTTAAACAAAGAGGTATGACTCCTCTGGCAGACCTTGGTGCCACTCCAGGGCTGCTCGCTCAGTAGACGTCTGGAACATTGACAGGAGATTGCTCCAAAATAAAATGCAAATGGAATATTATGGAAATGTTTGGTCACTGAAAAGGCTTGCATGTCGTTGCTAATCACCAAGGCCGCTTGTGCTGTTTTTCAGTCCTACATGTGGTTCACATGGTTGGTGGAGGGAGTGGGGGGCTCACTTGCAAACTGCATTTGCCTCATCATGTTTACACATTTAAGATGGCAATTATTAAATGCTTTCTTTGTTGGGTATTTCATTTAGAACCCAAATATTTAGTTTAGAAAGAGCCAACAAGACTGGACATGTTCTGAAGTCCCTAATTAACACATGCCTTGCTGATTTTCATCAGCCATTGTTTTCAGCTGATACTTGTGCGTTTCATCTGTCAGGGAGCTGACCATGGTGCCAGTTTGTGGTTTGTATGCAGCCCACTCTGCTGAGTTTAGTATATTGATGCACTGGCGTCATTTTGGAGGCGCACAGGCCAGCACCTCATGCTAGTGGCACAGAAAAGTAATCGCACTCCTGGCAGAGTTGGGTCGGATTGCTCTTTTAATCAATCAGAGCAGCAGAGATGAGCCCACGGCCTGTCACGAAGTTGTGCTTGCCACTGA